>NC_056748.1:14353617-14588617 GCF_019279795.1 Protopterus annectens
ACATTCAATGTTTGATTCAAAGTATGTTTGGCTTTACAGATTAGGGTACACTGCTGGAAGAGGCTTCTAACATGATGGACATTTCTAACCAATAAGGGGCTTTAGACAGGAAGGTCACTGTTAATAAGGCCATTCACTTTGCAATTAATATAGGACTGTTGGTCAAAACTGAGGATGCCTCAAAATATAGTGTAATTTATTAATTCATCTGTCTTTTTGGGATGAATATTGGCGGGTCACATCACTAATAGAACAAAAGGTATTACACTTGCTGCTAATGGAAGGGGCAGTGCTTCTGTTACCTAGTCACCGAGACAACTTAATAATAAGTAAATAAATCACCCTTTAGCACCTTGCATTCCTAATAAATTAATCAGTATTAACAATTGCACCCACCTGAACAGTGCTCCTTACATATGTTCATGGACCCATCTTCAGTAAGTTTATTACATGATGTTTTTACTTTTGGCATAATTAAATTTACAAACAGTATAACTATTCCTCTAAGCTTTTCTTAATTCTATTTAATAGTGACCTCATAATAAAATAGTTACCATGTTTTTTTTTTTAAATGTGTTCCCATATTGGAACTGCATGCAGAATATTCTAGTTGTAGAACTGGTTAAGGAATGGTTCCACCAAAAGATATGTGCTAACTGCAGTACATCAAAGTCAGGGTTTGTACTACAAAATCTTGGCTTCAGTCTTTTTCCATTACAGCATTAGAATTTCTCGTTAACAACAGATGTTAAGTTGTCTATCTCGCCTTCATTCTTGCTGGTTGGGCTCGGAGCTGATCCTCGGCTCTGACTCGGCCATCTTCAAAAGCTTGAGAGCTGCTTACTGGCTCGAGGCCCCCCTATATCCCATGATGCCTGGCGCTAGATACCCAGATCTCGTTTGCCGCTTCTGCTATGAGGTTGCGTTTACTGGCTCAGGTCGTAATTTTCACTTTATTGTTATATATATAGAACTTTTGTATATTATTATAGTTAGTTGTTGGAATACTTAAGTGTTCATACATAGCTGTAGTATTTGTTGGTGTTTAGTCTTCCCCCTTGAAAACTCGCTTTCTTCTGAGAGAGTTTCCCCCTCCCCCTCCCCAATTTCTTTTTTAAGGTAGCCGTTTTAGTTAGAGGCTTATCCTTGTTTCTTTTTTTAAGGTATTTAAACTTTTTTTCTCTAGAAATTGTGGTAGTTAGTAGGTCTGTTTACCCTTTCTTCTAGTAGAGAGTGTATGTGTGCTGTTAAGGTGTGGTAACTTGTGTGCAGTGTGTTTTTTTCTAGTTACCTACTTCCCTTTGTACCTTTTATTTGTAATTTGATATTTTCTTACAGGAATGTCTAAAGACACGAAAGTGTCTGGATTTAAGAAGTGTGACTCATGCTGTCAGAAAGTGTCATTGACAGATGGTCACACTTCTTGTGTCTATTGCTTGGGCACCCTACACCTGCAGGACTCTTGTTCGGTGTGCCACGCCTTTAGTTCAAGAGTCCTGCAGGAGCGTAGGAATAAGCTAATCCTTAGGGGTTTGCTTAAACCTGAAGGATAACCAGCTAAGGCTCAGTCAGTGAAACCTTCCAAGCCATCGAAGCTGCCAGCTCACAGTTTGGAGCCATCGTCGGGTGTGGCGTCTGCATCAACTTTGGTTCCGGCAGGAACCGAAGTACCTATCTCCCAACCAACTTTGGTTCCGACTGGAACCAAAGTACCTATCTCCCAGTCAGCCCCGACTCTGCTGTAGGAACCATCAGGGAGTCAAAAACGCTGTAGATCACCATCCTTAGAGTCGATACACTCGGCTCCGGGGTCGCCTTTGTTATAGTCAGAGCGAAGTCACCGATCCCACTCTTCTTGGTCGTCTAGGCTATCTGACCATGATTTGGAGAGAGTGGTGGACAGGCTTTTAAAATTGCAGGCCCTGGCTAAACTTTTATCCAGCCCCCCTCATCAGGGTTCGGCTCCATCTGTCTCTGCAGTAGTTCCTCCTTCGACTCATTCCTTGAGCTCGGAGCTGGAGCTTGCTGGGGCTGGGCTCGTGGGACCGTCAGCACTGATACCTACCTTTTTGGTTCCGTCATCGGCTCCGATCTCTTCCATGGTGCCGTCCTTGGAGGGATGTGGGTGCCGGGATTTCCTCATCGGCTCCGAGGTAGCGACTGGCATCGGACCCTTGTCTGACCCTGTTCTCCCTCTCGGAGCTTCGGCGCACATGAGTTCGGCTCCTACATTGGCTTTGGAGCCGTCTCTCTTGGTGCCGGGAAGGATTATGGTCTCTTCGGAGCCAGAGCCTTCTCCAATATCGGGAAGGGGTGCCTTCAAGGTCATGAGGAGTGTGCTGGCATCTGAGTCAGCCTCACGGTCAGCCTCATCGGCTCCTCCCCCCATGGTGCCTGCTCCTGTCTCTGCCCCTCCTCCAGACCCCAAGCGTGGGGAACAAGTGCTCCAGGGCACCCCGTTGGGTGTATCTTCCTCTCCCGAGGCCTCCCCTGTTCATTCAGAGGAGCCCCCTTGAAAGAGGAAATGCAAGAGGAAGCATGTTGACTCCCCTGAGTCTGTCACTTCAGATACCGACTTGGAGGATTCAGAAGGGTCCCCAAGATCCCCCTCTGAGGATGTCTCTTTCTCAGACAGCCGTGAGATACTTAGGCAGAGGGGGAACTGGACTACCCTTAACCCTTCCGAGGATGAGTCGGTATTCCTGGACGCGTTTTTTTCCCGACCCTCCACCTCCTGGGTGACTCCACTTTTCGATCCACTGATGTCTGTGGTGGCTCGGAAGGCATGGTCAGCCCCAGATACAGTAGAACCAACCCCCCAAAGACTCACAAAATGTATTACTGCACCACAAGACAAGCAATTTCTGACTAAGGGTGTTCCCATTGATGCCATGGTGGTAGCAGTGGCCACAAAAAAGGAGTTGGCTGAAACTTCTTCATCTGTCCAGCCCCCTAATAAGGAATCTAGGATGATGGACAGATATGGGAAGCAGATGTTTGCATCAGCGACCTTCTCCATGAGGTCGCTCAACTATTTGTGCCACTTTACCCGCCTTCAAAGGGATCTCCTTAAAGAGCTAGGAGATACCCTTCAAGATCCATCAGCTGCAGGGGTCCAGGCTAAGGTTACCTCCCAGCTGGCAACTCTTAATTCGGTAGTAAACTCCTCCATGCGGCTCATCTCTTACGCAGCCGATGGTGCGAGTAGGGCCGCAGGCACAGGCGTGGCCTTGAGGAGGCATGCCTGGATGCGATTATGTAACTTTGCTGAACCCTTCAGGGCATCTTTCACAAACACCCCCTTTGATGGTTCTGCTCTTTTTGGACCACAGGTGAAGGATACCCTTACCAGGTGTGAGCAGGAAGGCAAGACTCTCTCTGCTGTGGGAGTCCATTTTTCCACTCCTTCAAGACCATATCCCAAGGGTCAGAAGAGTGGGAAGATGTGGTTCCGGTAACCCCAGGGAGCCATGCCTTACACACGTGGAGAGTTCACCTCCAGGGGCAGAGGAGGGAACAACAATAGATGCCGCCCTCAGGGCAGAGGGGGTCCGCAAAATCAGGGCCAAAGAGAATCTTTCTCTGACAAGCCCTTCCAGCATCCCTGAGGTGCTGCCCTGCTGTCCATCTTTGGAGGCAGTTGGGGGAAGATTATCTCTGTACCCAAAAGCCTGGCAAAATATAACTCAAAACAAATGGGTACTGTCTATCATATCCGAAGGCTACAAGATCCCCTTCCTTCACACTCCCTACATTCCCAACAAATCCCTTCCAGATGTTTCACCCAATCTAAGGGATCAAGCAGTTCAAGAAATTTCAAAACTGCTAAGAAAAAGAGCCATCCAGTCAGTCCCAACAGACCAGCAAGGATCCGGAATTTACTCAAGGTTCTTTTTGGTACCAAAAAAGACAGGGGACTGGAGACCCATTCTGGATCTCAGCAGACTAAACAGGTCTGTTCAAAGAACGAAGTTCCTGATGGTCACACTATAGTCCATTTTACCCTTTCTGGGTCAGGACAATTGGATGTGCTCCATAGATCTTCAGGACGCGTACTACCATATCAAAATGGACAGACGCTCCAGAAGATTCCTCCGCTTCCGGCTGGGAGCCAGTCATTATCAGTTCAGAGCTCTGCCCTTTGGTCTCACCACAGCCCCCAGGCTGTTCACCAAATGTTTGGCAGTAGTTACCGCTCACCTGAGATGGCAAGGATTCCAGGTGTTTCCATATTTAGATGACTGGCTCCTTACTGCAACCACCAGGCATCACCTGCTGTGAGCCAGAGACTACACCATCCAAACTTGCTCCAAACTAGGCATCACAATAAATTTTGAAAAGTCTGCATTGTCGCCTTGTCAGTCTATTACCTTTATAGGCGCAAACTTAAATACAAAGGACATGTCAGCGAGACTTCCATTAGACAGAGTGCTAGACATTCGCTGACATGTTCAAGTCTTATTAGGATGCAAAAAAATTCAGGCCAGATTCGTCCTAAAGACATTGGGTCTCATGGCAGCGGCTATCATATTAGTCCCCCTTGCTCGTTTTCATATGAGGATTCTTCAGTTGATGCTGTTCACCCAATGGTCTTACCAACAACTTCCAATGTCTCACAAAATAATGATCACACAGACATGCAAAAACCAACTTGCTTGGTGGATGGTTTCCCCATCAGTACCCCGGGGCAGACCATTTGCTCTCCCTCCTCCAGTGGCTACGGTGACCATGGATGCCTCCCTGATAGGGTGGGGGGGGTCATTTTCAGGGCAGAATAGTCCAAGACACCTGCCAGCCTCACGAGTACCATCTACATATCAATGTCTTGGAGATGAGGGCCGTGCTTTTGGCGTTGCAAGCTCTTCACAACTCTCTTCCTACCGGGACCATTGCAATTCAAACAGACAATATGTCAGTAGTGTGGTACATCAACAAGCAGGGCGGAACCAGGTCCTACCCCCTATGTCGAGAAGCACTCAGACTCTGGCAGTGGGCGATCTCTTCCCAACGGTTTCTGACAGCAGTGCACATGCCTGGGAAGTCCATCGTTATAGCGGACAGGCTGAGCAGAGCAATTCTCATGCCTCATGAGTGGTCTCTCAATCAGACAGTGGTGGACCAAATCTTCCACAAATGGGGTCAGCCTTGCTGCGACCTTTTTGCCACCCCCTTCAACAGCAAGGGCAACAATTTCTTCTCTCTTGTCCCTCTTCCCGGACACTCCCCCAGAGACGGTCTAGTTCACGATTGGCCTCAGGGACTTCTTTATGCATTCCCTCCATTCCCCCGATTCCCAAATTGATACAGAAAGCTACCACATTGGGATGCAAGATGATCCTCATTGCCCTTACTGGCCTCGACAAATTTGGTTCCCGTTTCTGCATCATTGCCTTCTGGAGCAGCCCTGGACCCAGTTCCGGACCTCTTGATCCATCAATTGGGCAGGCTGCACCAATCTCTTCAATCTCTCCAGCTCACTGCTTGGTTGCTCCACTTCCGACCTTAGCCAGGCTTCCGAACATCTCCCACTCGGTGCGTGAAATCATCTTATCATCGCACAAGTCTACCACTAGAAAGACTTATGCTAGTAAGTGGAACCGTTTCTCTTTCTGGGCAGAGGCTAGGAATATAGATCCCTTTTCAGCCCCTGTGCACCATATTCTGGATTTTTTAGCAGAACTTTTTCGTGCTGGATCTATCTTCTTCTGCCATGATTAGAGTGCTGTTAGCTGCAATTTCAAACTTTCATACAGGTCTATCAGATACTAGTATTATGTCCCATAAGCTTTGTAAAGCTTTTCTCAAAGGGACTATTTTACTCAGGCCCCTAGTGAGAGATCCCCCACCTCCGTGAGATCTACATTTGATTTTAGCTTCCCTGATACTGCCCCCCTTTAAACCGGCAGCTTCTTGTTCCTTGAAGTTTCTTTCTTGGAAAACCCTTTTTCTGGTTGCAATTACTTCAGCCAGAAGAGTTTCTGAGCTTTAGGCCCTTTGTGTTCGCCCTCCTTATCTAGTTTTCCACAATGACAGAGTGTCTCTCAGGACTAATCCTTCTTTCCTTCCAAAGGTTTCTTCTGACAATAATTTGAATCAGTCTATTGATCTGCCTGTGTTTTTTCCAAATTATTCCAACAAGGCGGAATACAAATTGCATCAGCTGGATGTTCATAGACAGTTACGCTTTTACTTGCATAGAACTAAGCAAATAAGAAAATCAGACCAGCTGTTCCTGTCCTATGCTGAGGGCAAACAAGGTCTACCTGTGTCGAAAGTAACCTTATCTAGGTGGTTGACATCTATCATTACATTTACATATCAGCTAAGGGATAAAGAACTTCCTGCTAAACCGAAAGGTCACTCCACTAGAGCTCTAGCTACTTCAGTGGCTTTTCAGGCAAGATTGCCAATGGAAACTATTTGTGCGGCAGCTACATGGGCCAATCCTCATACCTTTATTTCACATTATAAGCTGGACGTGGCCTCTAGGAGCAGAGCTGATTTTGGTTCCACTGTTCTGAAGAGTCTGTTCCAATGAGCCACCCAGGATTGAGGTGCTAGAGACGCTGTCCCAACCAGCAAGAATGAAGGTGAGATAGACAACTTAACATTAAGAAGTTATGTACCTACCATAACGTTCCATGTTAGTTGTCTTCTTCTCACCTTCTTTCTTGCGTCCCACCCTCCATCCCCCTATCCTAGTAGACCGAGAAGAGTTCCTTATGTTTTTATCACTGGCTGAGTCTTCTCTGGCTATTACTTCTGACTAGCAGTCTCTCCAGTAGGATTCATGCATCCTACCACATGTTTACTGTATTATTATTATTATAATTATTATTATGTCTGTAGTTAGGTTTACCAAACGAGATCTGGGTATCTAGCGCCAAGCATCATGGGGTATAGGGGGGTCTCGAGCCAGTAAGCAGCTCTCGAGCTTTTGAAGATGGCCGAGTCGGAGTCGAGGATCGGCTCCAAGCCCAACCAGCAAGAAAGAAGGCGAGAAGAAAACAACTAACATGGAACGTTATGGTAGGTACATAACTTCTTAATACCTTTCCTGTACTACAGCCTCTGAATTAGTTATTAAAGTAAGGGGTATGAGGGTGTACTGTCCCCCACATAAAGGATTTGGCTACTTTACCATTTACTGTCAGAATTTAGATGCTGGCAAATCCCGACTACACTCTACCAATTTACTTAGAAAGTCAGTTTCATAAACTGACAGCCAATAGTTGTCCTTCCACAAGAAGGTTTACACAGAAAAAGCAGTGAGTCATTTTCTGCAGAAAAGCATCAAACAGCCACAGTGGAATATTATGTTTATCCTAAGCAAGTATTATTTTAAATTAGTGACTTCAAATATTCACGCTCGATATTAAATTTTTTATGGAAATAAATAAACTTATTCTGTAAACATTTTTTTTCATTAAGAAAATGGTGTTTATGCAGTAATGTATTTAGTATTTGAACAAGGGTTTCTAAAATCATTATTGCATAGACCCTTTTTTGCTTTTTAGGTGTGTTATGCCCACACATGCACATACCTTTGTGTGTGTGTGTGTGTGTGTGTGTGTGTGTGTGTGTGTGCGCGTGTGTGTGTGTGTGTGTGTGTGTGTGTGTGTGTGTGTGTGTGTGTGTGTGTGTGTGTGTGTATGTGTGTGTGTGTGTGTGTGTGTGTGTGTGTGTGTGTGTGTGTGTGTGTGTGTGTGTGTGTGTGTGTGTGTGTACGTGAACATGTGTGTGTGTGTGTGTGTGTGTGTGTGTGTGTGTGTGTGTGTGTGTGTGTGTGTGTGTGTGTGTGTGTGTGTGTGTGTGTGTGTGTGTGTGTGTGTGTGTGTGTGTGTGTGTGTGTGTGTGTGTGTGTGTGTGTGTGTGTGTGAGTGTGTGTGTGTGTGTGTGTGTGTGTGTGTGTGTGTGTGTGTGTGTGTGTGAACATGTGTGTGTGTGTGTGTGTGTGTGTGTGTGTGTGTGTGTGGGGGGGTGTGCACTTCAAAATCTTTTAACATACATATTTGAATCACACTTATGACAAGATCTTCATGCTAACACTCAGTACGTCTCCAGTATGCTTTTCTTTTCTTCTTTAGATATAAAAGAATACCAACATAAATAAACACTGTATACATTTTCTACAGCTAGAAATGCATCAATAAATAAGCTAAAATAATTAATTTTAGTTTGATAAAAAATGAAACACACACAGAAAACTATGCACTCTGAAAAACAATTAGATCACTTATTTTCTTGTTGAAACCTTTCATTTCTAACACCCTGCAGGAACAGAAAATAAACATGTAGTATCATAACTGCCAAACGACTGTACCACCACAGGCTTAAGAACTAAAATCTTTAATAAACCAAAGACATAGTCGGCTTTAGGCACCAGCGAACCCTGCAGTCACTGGGGGCCCCCTGTTTGTGGGGGGCCCCCAACCTCATCAAGTTTTTCTTATCTTGATATTTTGTAACGTCTGTCAACCCAACAAAAGCTAGTACAGCAATCGTATATACTTAATAACCAGCTGGGTAATAACTCTTATTTATATCTCCTTTAAAATTCAAAGATATTTCTGGTTATATTAACCGTGTTTTATCAAGTAACAGGCTTCACAATTCCATTAAATATTTTACCACTGACATAGTGCCCCTAGCTTAGTTAAACCCTGCTCATGGACATTCTTTCTACTAAAACTAAGAACATAACCATTTTTAGGTACCTACAATACCTGTGGCTGTGGGTGGGTGGGGGGCTTAATCATCCTTGACTATGTGGCGGTCCCACAAAAGCTATTGCTGGTTGGGGAAAAATGAAGAGGAAAAAAAAACGTACTCATTTCCTGATTATGTTCTTTAACCTGAACAGGGCCATGATATGACCCTGCTAGGATAAACCTAATGATGAACATGAGCAAAGTAAGAACTAGAGAGATCAACAGCCCAGAGTGACTGATCTCAGTGCAAACCTTGGATTTTAAGAAGGGCTGATTCTTCCAATTTTCAGGGATGGTTTTCTCTTTTTGAAAGTTTTATAAACACTGGCTGAACACCAGACACTATAACTCTCAACATCTTTGCTTAAAAATTCAGCCAGTGCCATAAATATTTTATTTTATTTTATTTATTTAACATTTGTTTACCAGGAAAGTCTGACTGGACACAGGTCCTTTTTCAGCAGAGGCCCGGGGAGAAAAGCGCCATGAGTAACAGTAAATTTTCATGCACACACTACAATAACCAATAAAGTATCAAGTAAACAAAATGTAGTATGCATAAGAACATACAGATTTGTTGCATATTGCAATAACAACAGAATAAAGGCTCAAAGTCAGAAATATGCCTAAAATATCCTTCTAATTCACTTAAAAAGTTAAAGGAATAACACCTTCTGCATCAACATGCATTTTTTGGACAATAAAAAGTATAGAACTCTGTCTGGATTTATTTATTGTCTGTCATCCTGAATGATTTATAGGAAATCAAACTTTTTTTATGATGGACAGGGCAAAATTATGAGCAAAATCTGTGAAATCAGGGACAGATGCAGGTATGCAAAACTGATATTGTTATGGTTTATGCTTGTGTGTGTCTTAAAAATATCACTGATTTTTATCCATCTCCATGCCAAACAGTGCCAGGACATATACATTATTCTTCGGGTCTATATTATCTAATCGACCACTTAACTTGTCGAATGCCTAAACGCCGACAGCTAAGGGTCGGTGTCTTACAATCACAGACGGCCAGGTAAGCAAAGTCTTTCATCAAGATAGAATTTGCTTGACCATGCCACACGAACATAAACTTCCAAGCCTTAAGCTGTGCCCCCCACACCACCCTAACTAAATATACCAACCCCGAGATCGCTTTACATTGGGGAAAGGGCAAATTCATGATAATGGCCAAGTGAATTCTTTCCCAGTGAAAGAAATCGCTTACCTAGCCATTCGAGATTGTAAGTTTTTGAGCCTTAGCTGTTGACGTTTAGGCGTTCGACAAGTTAAGCAGTTGATTAGATAATGTAGACCCTATTCTTTTGGGTATCAGTAAAAAATACAGATAACAAGTAATTATATTTCATTTTCAAAGGTCTGGCATAAAATATATCACAGAGCATTCAGACACTTAGATCTTCTAGAAAACCAGTGGCCCCCACTTCCCAGACTGTATAAATGGATTCAGAGGGCTCTCTTAATCATCCTTAACTGTGTGGGGTCCCCACAAAAGCTGTTGCTAGTTGGAGAAAAAATGTATTCATTGTCTGATATACTCTTTAATCTGAACAGGGCTATGATATGACCTGTTAGGATAAAGCTGGCAATGACCTCTGCTCTCAACCACACCCATTCTAAAACCAGCCCTGCTCAGATGTGTGTGTTTAAAGAAAACTGCTGTAGGTTATATGGGGGCATGGAGAAAGTGTGGTTACTACTTCTTTAATTTTCATCACAGTCAGACCTTAGAGGTGTACACAGGAGCTCATTATAGCTTGTGTTTGGGCTGAAGACAGTGTGGTCACTTTTTCTTTTACTTTTCTCACAGACCTCAGAGGTGTAGAAAGATTATTATAGCTTGTGTAGGGGCTGTATAATGTCTAGGAACAACAAACTAGAATACATTACTGTAATCATTATGTTTTTTTCACTTTCCTCACAATCACCATAATCATAATTTCTATTCAAGTTTTTATTGATGAAAAGGTTGTGTAAAATGTAAATAAAAAACTTTAAAATGCAGTTCAGAGCATATAGAAAGTTATGTCTTATTGAAAAAGCTCAATAGTAAAGCAAAATGTGAGAAAAGGAAGAAAAAAGTAATTTGCATGGTATGGGGAGTCCAAAATGGTAAGAAGCATAGGGGAGGACTAGAGGGTGTGTGCGTGTGGGGGTATGTGTGTCTGGGAGGGCTAGGGCTCCATTTCACCTAAGTCCAGACCTGTACATAGACTTTTTGTAATGTATCACTGTGGCAACTAAATGCCAGTAACTGTAAATGCCCCTTTATGAGATGGGCCAACATAATGTGGTACACAGGCCTGTTGTAATGTAATAGTATTGTAGCTACAGGTCAGTCTGTGCATACACCTAGTCTGCAGCATGAACTAAAAGGCTGCTTCAGTGGGGTGGCAGTGACAGGGTGATACTTAGACAGGAAGCGCCTAGGGGGGCCCCAAATTAACATTTGCTGGGGGCCCCAAAAATGCTAATACCGGCCCTGACCAAAGATTAAGCGCTTTTGTCCAAAGAAGTGTGAACTTCATCAGAATCTAATCCAACAACAAATGAAAAATTTATATAGAAAATATAAAACAATTAAATCCTCATTATCCAATTAATTAAATAAAAGAGTAGTCAGAAAAAGGCAAACTTGATTTAAAGGGACCACAACTGATTAGGCTCAATCATTATTATACAAAGCTTAGAATACAAAGTCCATAAAATTAATCAAACCTACCACACTTAAAAAATACTTATTTAAAAATTCCAAAATCAAACAACTTGATTTTAAAAATGAACTATATTATAAAAAACACTCATAAATAAGTTCACTCAATAAAATCCATAAATAATACATGTACGTAAAATCCATAATGAATAACGAACAAATCCTATTAATTCATCAGAAATAGACTGCAGATGAGAACAAAATAACTATATATATATATAACTATATCTGAGAGTACCATTGTGAATATAGAATTCTACAATTTAGACCTGAGACTTTCAAAAGAAAAATTGAAGCACAGAAGAACCACATATAAATATTTTAAGTGCTTCCCCGACAGATAGAATGCTCAGTCAAAATCTTATCTGTTTCAGGGCCTCTGTCATGAAGATTAGGAGGAATAAAAGCCAGCTAGGCATTATTTATTACATCACCTGTTATGTGAAACTTGCTCATAAAGGACTGGTAGCCAGTTAATGATCCAAGTGGCAATGAGAAATGAACTTAAACCATTAAACTGCATGGAGCAGATTAGTTACTGTGATTGTAGCAGTCGTAACAGCAGTAAAATGCTCACATCCAATATGTCGCTTTTGGCTTGCAATTAAATGTAGTGATAACGGGTACTAAACTTAAGTGTAAATAGCTTTTCACCTCACCAGTCACAGTGCGAGGACACTTCCAGAATAATGTCTTCACGAAATTCCTAGCTGATAAACTGATTGAATGAGGCAAGCTGCATTGCCTAAGGCATCAGCAGACACTGCTGTCATATAATTTAGATGATGTCATGCGCTAAAAGTGGATAGAGAAAACACGACAGCAATTTCAGTGATCCTAGTTGCTTGTCAGGTCATATCTTTGAAAAACATTTTCTAAGTGGGAACAGGTAGTGTCATATACATGGACACACACACAAATGTGCATGTGTTTGTGTGTGTGTGTGCGTGTGCCTGTGTGAGTTTGCATTTATAAGTAGGTAATACTATAGCACACTAATCTCTTTCCTGTTTCAGTTGCTTCTGGAAGAAAATATGGCCATGAGCACGTGTTATGGGATTTAGTCTATAATTGCTTAGGCACTGGTCATTATGAAGTGAAAATCTTCTCACTGTTTTACATATTTCATGAATTGTCACTACAAAATTTAAACTGAATTAGTACTTTCACCTGATTATTAGTCTGTCTGCCTTTAAATATCTAAACAGCTACTTAATTAGTATGGAATGAGACTGAACTCATGCAGTAGCTCAGGAAAGAAGAGTTCAGCTAGCCTACATTTACTTATCTTTTGCTATCTGAAAGCAATATAGTTACAAGAAATTCAAACAAACCATTCTTCTAGAAACAAAGATAGTCAGTGGTGTAAACCTGTTTATTAAAATGACTGATTCTCAGTAGCAGTGTCAGATGTGACCAGAGAGAAAGAGATATTCTCTAGGAAGCACATATGATTTCTCTTTGAAGAAACCTTGTGAGTTCTGTTAAGTGTCACAGGACCTGCAGGATACACTAAGTGTATGCAAAAATTTTCAAGCATATTCAGTGACATTAGTTCACAATGTGGAAAAAAAGCAAAACTGTGACTTCTTGTGTATCTGTCTATTTACAAACACATGCACACACATACACACTTCTAAATCCAGTAGTCCAGATTCCAAAGACGAAAATCGCGAGATTAAAATAATGAACAACTGAAAACCAAATGTCGGCATTTTACCATGGTAAGTAAACAGTTGGCCACTTCTAAACAGAAAGCAATCCGAGGCCAACATGCCCTTTTCTCCACTGTAGTGCAGTCCCGGAGGTGGTATCATAGGATCATAGGAAGTTACTAGGCTATTGGCCCAGAGACTCTTACAAGCCTAGTCAAGAATTTAGCCCATGTTCCAACAAGTCAGCACCCTATGCCACTGCCAAGCAGGGACACAGTTGGAATCCCAGGGGTGCATATTCTGTTCCCCATCCAGTTATCCAGGTTGCAGTTAAAAAGGTTTAATGATGTACTCTGCTTTACGTGGAGATGGTGTCTATTCCACAAAAGGGGGATTCTCTGGGACCCATATCTGTCCCGCTAACAAGTCCTATTAATGTCACAGACCAGGTTGAGGTCACGTGTGCGGTTTACTCAAGTGAAGCTTGACTTGCGAATATGCAGCAGTCCCATCAGGGCAGGGTCTGAGAGTGCATTGTATGCCAGACAGAGGCCACCTCTGAAGAGTCTGTAGGAGACTGAGTAGAGGGACAGGGCTTTTAGCCTATCTGTGTAGGATAGCTGTTTGAGGCCCTGGATTCTCTGGGTGAGGGACTTCTGTGGACTCTCCAGCTGCTGCATGTGCTTTGTGAGGTATGTGCCAAAAGGGGCATTGTACTCAATAATGGATCTTATAAGGGAAGAATACAGGGATGATATGACCACCTTGTCCCTGGATGAGATACCCTTAATAATGAGATGGGCCATGTAGAAAGCTTTCCATACAACGGAGGCAATATGGTGGTCAAAGGTCAGTTTGCTATCAACCTGGGTGCCCAAGTCCTTTATGACTGTTTGTGTGTTTAGTGTTTTATTATCAGTGTAATAATTTGTGGGGATGTCATTCTCCCCAAAAGGGATTATGATGAATTTTTTGGCATTCAGTTTGAGGCCATGTTTCTGGCACCAGTCATTTGTTTGGATGAAACCCTCTTGGAGAATGTCCACATCACTAGGGGAATTGATGACAGCACCCAGCTTGCAAACCTGGTCAGTCATAGCCCACTAGATTTGGCCTGCACCTCTGAGAAGTATATCCCAAACAGCAGAGGGCCCAAGACCGATCCCTGGGGTACACTGCTTGTTACGGGTCTACTACTTGAGGTGGCTTTCCCTATTTTGACTAGGTGGGTTCTGCCAGTGAGCCTGTTTGTTATCCATCTGGTTACATATGGCTTGATGCCTAGTTGAGAGAGATGTAACATATGGCTTGATGCCTAGTTGAGAGAGTTTGCCTATTATACCTGAGTGGGAAATAGAATCGAAGGTCTTGGCCAGGTCAAGGTAGGAGGTGTGAACATTGTCTATGGCCTTGGTGACTGTCTCAAAAAATTTGAGCAGATTTAATAGGCATGACCTCCCCTTGACAAAACCAAACTGTGTGGGATATATACTGTATATTTAGTTAGGGGTGGTGCATAGTCCCACACCTAGTTGGGTTTTACTTACCTTGGCGTGTGTTCTATTTAGAGGAGGCCAAGTGTTTACTTACCATGGTAAAACGGCAATGTTCGGTTTTCCAAGGTTTTGTTTTTTTCATCTCAGGATTTTCGTCTTCAGGACTCTGGTCTATGGGATTTAGACGTAGATCCATACATATATATATATATATATATATATATATATATATATATATATATATATATATATATAGATATAGATATACACACACATTTTATATATATATATATATATATATATATATATATATGGTTCTACCTCACTTAAACAACATACGACATGCCGGAACATCGACACGGAAATCGCGAGCCCCAGAAGATCGACAGCGCAGAAGACCGACGCGACGGGACCTAGAAGATCGACAGTGCAGAAGACCGACCCGCCGGATGAAAGCACCGACGCTGAGGATGCCGACATGGGAAAAGGCTGTGTAAGTATGCGGTAGTGACGGACATTAGGGTGCGAGTAAGGTAAGTGTGGATATTGACGGTCTGTGGGGATAGGGGTGGGTTAAGTGAGTTAGGGTTAGGGAGCGGGTCAGGTAAGTGTGCGGTAGTGATTGTGTTTGGGTTAGGGGCGGGATAAGTGAGTTAGGGTTAGGGAGTGGGCCAGGTAAGTGTGCAGTAGTGACGGACCTTAGTGTTAGGGTTGTAGGTAGTTGTGTATGTGAGGTTTAGTGTGGGTTTGTAGGGATTTTGGTGTGCTTGTGTTGTGTATGTGGTTTTGGATGGGAATGTGTTTTGTTTGTTGATTGTGGTGTGTGAAGTGTATGAGGTTTCGTGTTTATGTACCGTCGTTTATTTCGTTGTCGGGCATGTGAGATTTCGTGTTTTTGTACTGTCGGTTATGTGGTTTCGGTGATTGCGTTGTCGGTGTTTTGGAGTTTCGTTTATGTGAGGTAGAACCATATATATATATATATATATATATATATATATATATATATATATATAAACACATTTTCTAAATATATATATATATATATATATATATATATATATATATATATATATATATATATATAAAAACACACATTTTACAGATATATGTATATATAAACGTCCCGGATGGATAGCATAGAGGTTAAGGTACAGGATTACTAACTGGTAGAACTGGCCTCAAAACCTGGTTGGGGCACAGATGGTCAGTAGTAGTATTTGTGCAGAAGAAAGGCCTGGCAAACCTCTTCCATGATATGCCATATGGGGCTGTCACTATGAGTCAAGTTTTAACTTGGGGCAATCACTTGCTTGCTTTTATGGATATATATATATATGTGTGTGTGTGTCTTTCTATCTATCTATTTATACATGCATGTGTGTGTATTTATATCTCTCTCTCTCTATATATATATATCTACAAACATATATGTATATATATATATATATATATATATATATATATATCTACAAACATACATATATATATATATATATATATATATATATATATATATATATATGTTTATGTCAGACAATCAACGTTTTGGAAACTCGAAAAAAAATATTGAAGAGACCATAACAATGAGTTTCTGAAAACTTAAACAGAAAAAATACACAAAAATCTACATTTTTACATTTTTTGCCTCCCTCTGCACCCCTCATGTAGAGAGCTGTGCCCCCACACCCCCTGCAAATTATATCTGCCAACTCTGAGATTGCACTACAGTGAGGAAAAGGGTAAATTTCCCAAACCTCACTGTATCGTGATCTCCATTCAAAAGTTTGAGTTTTCAAAAATTCAAAAGTATGGTCTTGATTCTGATGAAGTCAGGCATACCACTGACGAAAGCGCTTAATTTGTCTGAATAAAGTGAGCACTGTTCCGGTTTTCTCTGCTGTTTTTTTGTTTTTTTTTTAATGGACTTGACCATATGGAGTTCAAGTTTCTAAAAACTTGATCAACTGATAGGGATCCGTATATATACACATGCATATTTATATATGGTTTTCAGTCAATCCATTGACATCTGTTTGCACTATCATAAGCTGTTGAATGCATTCCTATCTGAGGACAGAAAGTAGTGAGCTGTGCAACAGTGACTGTTGTTTTCTGTATTTAGTTTCCTGTTTGTTGCAAGTACGTGACCCTGGACTTGGTATATTTTCAAGATCAGAGGGTAAAGGCAAAGCCCACAATCATCAGGAAATGTGGGGACATGCAACACTTTTTTTGCTGTTTTGTTTTACCAAAGGATGTTGTGCTTGTACCTTTTATGATTGATTTAGTTTTGCTGATATTTTCTGTAGATAGTTTCTGTAGTCAGCATGTCAGCATTCTGGTAGTTTATGCACATGGATGAATGGGCATGTTGACTATTAATAACATATATATATATATATATTCACTTTATAATCTCAAAATAAATTTCAGTATCTCGAGACAATAAAGCCGAAACCTTACAATCCCGAAAAACCACAACCGCAAAAGTCAAAACCGCTGTGCCCCCCACATCCCCGCTACTTATATATACTAACTCTAAGGTTGCACTAACCACCTTTTCTTTTTCTTCTTCTTTCGGCTTTTCCCCAGTTAGGGGTCACCACAGTGGATAACCTGTCTGCTCATGATTTGCAGAGGAGTTTTTACAGTGTCAAGTTGCCAGCCCGGTGCCTAACCTTCCACAGAAGGCACACACACGCACACACTCACACCTAGGGCCACTTTTAGCGTGTCCAATCCACCTACAGCATGTCTTTTGGATGTGGGAGGAAGCCGGAACACCTGGAGGAAACCCACGTGACCACAGGGAGGACATGCAGACTCCGCACAGAAGGCACCCCAGCCGAGGATTGAACCAGAGAACCTCTTGCTGTGAGGTGGCAACGCTAACCGCTGCACCACCATGGCCGCCCTAGGTCACAGAAAACACACCACTACACTCTCCAAACACACTCACATACACACAAACCCTACCCAAACTCTTTAAAAAATAACACTTACCTAACGTGCCATCACAACCGTGGGTTTGACATTTCCGGCTTCAACACTTTGGTCTCGAGATACTGAAATTCGACATTTCAGTATTTCGAGATTCTAAAGTGTAACTATATATATATATATATATATATATATATATATATATATATATATAAATAATGTCTATACACACACACACACACACACACACACACACACACACACACACACACACACACATAAATATATATATATATATATATATATATATATATATATATATATTAAATATATATAATATAGACACACGCACACATAGTTGATATAAAAAGTGTAATTACAGCATTCAGTCTTCTTGGGTAGGAGTTTATCAGCATGGCACATCTTGACTTGGCAATATTTGCCCACTCTTCCTTGCAAAAGCACTCCAAATCTGTCAGATTGTGAGGGTATCTCTTGTGCACAGCCCTCTTCAGGTCACCCCACAGATTTTCTATTGGATTTAGGTCTCGGCTCTGGCTGGGCCATTCCAAAACTTACATTTTCTTCTGGTGAAACCATTCTTTTGTTGATTTGGATTTATGCTTGGGGTCATTGTTGTGCTGAAAGGTGAAATTCCTCTTCATCTTCAGCTTTCTAGCAGACGCCTGAAGGTGGTAGGCTAGAAGTGACTGGTATTTGGAACTGTTTATAATTCCCTCCACTTTGACTAAAGTCCCAGTACCAGCTGAAGAAAAGCAACCCAAAGCATGATACTGGCTCCACCATGCTTCACAGTGGGGATAGTGTTCTTTTGGTGATGCAAAGTGTTGTTTCTCCGCCACAGATACGTTTTGGATTTGTGGCCAAAATGTTCAACCTTGGTCTCATCAGACCATAACACATTTTCCCACATGCATTTGGGAGACCTGATGTATTGTTTTGCAAATTTTAGCTAGACCTGGATGTTTTTCTGTGTAAGACAAAGCTTCCATCGTGCAACCTTACCCCATAGTCCAGACATATGGAGAATATGGAAGATTGTTGTCACATGTAGTATACAACCAGAACTTGCCAGAAATTCCTGCAGGTCCTTCAGTGTTGCTGTAGGTCTCTTGGCAGCCTCCCTGACCAGTTTTCATTTTGTCTTTTCATCAGTTTTCGGAGAGACATCCAGTTCTTTGCAAAGTCACTGTTGTCCCATATTTTCTCCACTTTTTGATGGCTGTCTTCACTGTGTTCCATGGTATATCCAGTGCTGTTGAAATCTTTTTATACCCTTCTCTTGACTGATACCTTTCAACAATGAATCCCTTTGTAAGCTCTCTGCTAACCATGGCTTTTGCTGTAGCAGGCAACTGAGTCAGGAAAATCCTACTAGGACAGCTGAACTTTATTTGGGGTCAATCAGAGTCTCTTTAATTGATGGCAAGTGTGTACCCAAGAAGACTGAATGTTGCAATTAAATCAAAAGGTGCTTCAACAAAGTATTAGTTTAAGGGTGTGCACACTTATGCAACCAGCTTATTGTATGTTTTTTATTTTTTTTATATTTTTTCTCCTAACAGATTTGTTTGTTTTTCAATTGAATTGTACAGGTTATAGATCACATTAAAGGTGGGAAAGGTTTTGAAATTATTTATTGCGGTCTTAGTTTTTTATATCACAAAATCCTGGGGGGCACATATATACTTGTTTTTTTTAAATTACAATTGTTGTTAACAGTATCTGGATCTGTAGTTGGTAACTGCATCTTCAACATGATGTTACGTGTGAACATTTTTAAGTCCAATATAGTCTCTGTCATATCTGCTGGCTGTGATGGAATAAAGGTCAGTACTTTTTCCAGGACCTACACCGCATGAGAGGAAAGTTCCTTATTAGAAATATTCCAAACTAGTGTGGACTCATATTTCTCCACATCTTCTTTATGGTTTGGTTCTCTCCCATCTCTGATGTAAATTTCCTCTTTTAAGAAGTTAGGTAATTGAAGGATGCAATGTGTTTTACTCACTGTTATTGGTTCTTGTAGTTTTAAAAGTTTTATGTAAGGCACACTTAAGAAAAAATGCTGTATTAAGGTCTGAAGAAGCGGGGATTTTACTCGTGAAAGCGCTAACCTATTTGTTTTTATTTTAATAAAGATTGGCTGTGTTTCAAACTCCGTACTGGATTTTATTCAGCATTCTTTTTATATGTGTCATCTGGATAACAACAGCTGCATCATGTCACATGTGTAATGGACAGTACATTTGCATTTTATCTTAATACTGCCTTTTTTGAATGGGTTGTACTCATGAATCAAAAGTGTGATAGTGGCAGTTTTAAGGTACTTTTGAAACTTTGATTAGCAAGAATCTATAACCGACATGAACATTTTGGTTTATCAACTGGTATTTATTGATTTTCTTCATTTTAAGAATGTATCTTAATATAAGATTCACAGCAGAATCAAATCATACAGCATGAGAGACCGAACTTCAAGGCTCAGTTTACAAACCCAGCGGAATTTATCTGTGGCAGAGGAAGAGTTGACAAGATGAATATTTTTTGTTTGCAGCACACAAACAGAACAGATAAGGCTGAAATCAAAATATCTATGAGTTAGATAAACTACATTTGAATTAAGGAACAGACATGCAGAAGGACCTGTCTAAACCTTGTCAGTCATCTTAAACAAAATGTTATATTGACATTTCCCTGACATAAGGTTATAGACTGTACTGGTATCAGATCTCAAAAGGCAGATGGTCACATCAGATCAGACCCAAACAATTTTAGACCCATGAGGTTCATAAGTATTTTTTATGAAATCAGGGAGACAGTCACAATGGAACTTATCCAAAATGACTCAGGGACTGACTTCAGTTACATATTAATATCATTGATTTGTTAAAAGGATAGCCTTATTTTTGAATCTTGTGGCATTCTTTGAAGGGGTAACAATAGCACGTTATGAATAGCTGAGGGGCATACTGCTTTTCTTGACTCTGCTAAGGCCTTTGAAACTGTTATAATCAAGTAAGTAAGAAAATAAAGTTTTCCATTTGTATTTTTGACCACTTGAAAGCTATCAGATCGTACAGTAATATGGCTCCTACTTTGATGATATATGCTGCTTAGCGTTAATTTCTTTTTACCAATCAATGCATGCACACAAGTACTCACCTGCCAATCATTTCCTTTCCTTTAGTGCCATACTATTGGTCTATTTCCTCATCTTTTCCTCCAATGCAGCCAGACCATCTATCAGCCAATCCAGTTAGATATGATAATTATAGGTTGATCCCTAGCCAGACATCTACTCTGTTTAGCTCTGTTTCCCTCCCTTGGAATTTGGGATGTTCTGAAATGAGTGTATACATACAGTGCCTTTTCCACATACAGAATAGATCTGCTGTAGTCCTATACTTAGGGCAAAAGCACTCATTATTTGGGAATAAAAATACCTTTCTTTGCTTTTGAAAGAACCATTTCCATGTGTTGTCTTTTGGATTTATTGAATTGAGCTCAGTTAGTAAGCTTTTTATTTAGAAGAATTATTTGGGATTCCCAAAGTTATACCATTAAGGTTTTCACATTAGAATTGCTTGAGTTTTTCCTCTGATTCTGAGGCTTGATACTTCAAGTTTAGAGCTAGAAATCTGGTAAACTTTACCGATTGGATCCTGATTTAAATTTCTGAGACATTATGTGGACATTCAGTGGACAATGCACTGTACAAGTCTGCAGCTGTTTCAGGTAGTTACATCATTAAAGGAGAATGATGTGATTTCTCTACAGAGAAAATAATATATCAGGAAGTGAATAAAAAACAGAATAAATTATACAACTAAAGAGATATATGCATCGATAGATAAAATGACACTTTAAGAAATCTAAACTGTAGACATATAAGGGAAGACAAAAGGCAAATGTGTGCAGTAAAAATGATTTGAAAAACAAGTATTGCAGATATAGATTCATAGGTTAGTACTAAGATAACAGCCCTTGCGATCCATTTTAAACCTAGCTAATTATCCCTTTTGAGACTC
This sequence comes from Protopterus annectens, assembly GCF_019279795.1. NCBI lineage: Eukaryota > Metazoa > Chordata > Ceratodontiformes > Protopteridae > Protopterus > Protopterus annectens. The sequence goes on from NC_056748.1 coordinate 14,375,206, forward strand.
AAACCCTGCACCTTCTGTTTGTAAGGCAAACACATTAACCATTAGTCCACCCTCCCAACCATACAGAAACTTAGCAAATATATAGAAACAGATTGTTTCTGTTTATTCATACTATTGAATGCTTTAGACAGATTTACAAAGCTAATTAACAACTCCACCTAACACGAATTCCAGTTGAAATCTATGTAACACATTGACATGTAATGTCAAAATGAAATTGCCATTGGATGATAAATACATTTCACATTTAAAAACATGTTTTTGTATGGTTTGTCTGAGCACAAGTGGTAGGTATTTTCATAACTCAGCTATACAAACTAAATAGCTGGCATCTTCAAAACAGGTATCTGGAAAAGATTTATGGTTAGCACATATGGGGCATAATCTTATGCTGTGCTTTGTACCAATCATGGACATTATATAAAGAAGCATAGTTAAAAGAACACAAACGTTTATTGAATAAAATGTATTGGGCTCTAGTACAATGACCAGCAGCTCATTTAACAGTATGATTGCCTCCATGCTCTAGATGTTTATAGATAAGGATTGAGCAAAGCATAACAAAGAAATCAGGAGCATGGTGGCAGTGGGTGGGCATGCACTTAGATGTCTTAGTTAAGATTTAATCGATTTTGGTGACCATGGTAATAATAACTTATCAGATTTGAGATGGTTATTAATGGTTAAATCTAAAAACTTATGAAAGTAACTTCTTTAATGAAGGTATTGTCCCTTGAGGCTAATGTTATTGAGTTAGTGGTCATATTAGTACTATCAGGCTTGTGGTTGTAAATTGAAAATCACATCTGTTTTGTTTTGCTGGCATTAAAGTGAAGGGCTACTGAGATTAAATGTCTGAATACTGTTAAAGACTAAAGATCCAATATATTCAATTGTATCAGACAAAATAGGTTTCTGCCCCATGACTGGGTCTGTAACCACTCTGAGAATTAGTAACGAAGCTGCTGTTAACAAGGAGTTGCACTAGTTAGTTTTTATGCATTTTTCAAGAGTTTCAGAAAGAAGAAACAGAGAGTGACTGGAAGATAATTGTTTGGGGAGAGGAACACCCCCCCCCCTTTATTTAGTAATAGGTTAATATAGAGCATACCTATCCATCTTTAATGGACCTATAAATAACAATTTTGTATATGTGGGCTATAACTTTAGTCAAAGTTTTCAGGAACTCTGGGAATAGTTTATTAACAAATGCTGAGTAAGACTAGCACAGTGGATAGGGTTTTTGCCTTGCAGCAAGTAGTTCTCTGGTTCAATTCTCGGCTGAGGTGCCTTCTGTGCAGAGTCTGTATGTCTTCCCTGTGTTTGACTGGGTTTCCTCTGGGTGCTCTAGTTTCCTCCCACATCCCAAAGACATGCAGTAGGTGGATTGGACACTCTAAATTGGCAATAGGTGTGAGTGTGTGGTGTTTGAAAACAGCTGTGCCAGAGCTAGCTACCTGGTGGTGTGAACCTTGGCTCTAGATGTTGAAGTGTCACCCTGACCAATGGATTTAAGTTTACATCGTAGTTTGAATTCAAACGCTGAACAGAGCCAGTACGAATGCTGAGAAACACATTTCTCAGTAGTTAACAGTTCAAAACTGATACATGCCAATTTCTAAATGAAATCATGAAAAACAAGGTTATAGCAATTAATAATCTGGTTAGTAGTCAGATAAGGATATGTGGAAGGGTTAGAAGGATAAGCTTGGTTAAAAACCGACGTAAGTCTAAAACATGTTCATGTTTCCAATTATGAGCATGTTCTTTTCATTTAGACAGAAAGTAGTCATGTCTACTTTTTAATATGGCTACTTTCATCCTATTTCTGTTCTCTCAGTAGACCACCAAAGGTTACTAGATTTAGACTGCTGATACACTGGTCAAATGTGGCTCTTGTCTGCCATCCTTACTTTGATTTGAGGGAATACCCAGAGATGATTGAACTCACAGATGTAATGACCAGTGCAAAATGCACCAAAATAGTGAATTAAAATAATCAGTGACATCACCGATGTCAACCTTATACAATATTATCTGCTTAAAATCTTTGGGAGTATTGATAAAAGCATCCGGCACAAATATTATTTTATTTCTTGAAAAATAGAAATGATAGGTTTTGGTTGCCTTGTATGACAACAGATAGCAAATAACCATGAAGAAGTCAGCTGTTACTCCAGTCACACAGATATTTCCAGGAGGTACCAATCAAGGACATATTCACACTGATTATTTTTTATTTTTTTTTTAACTGCGGTGGTGGTGGTGCTGCGGTAGCATTGTTGCTCATAGCAAGATGTTGTCCTGTTCGATTCTCAGCTAGAGTGTCTTCTGTGTGTCGGCATACGTGAATGGGGCATGCCTTTGTTGAAGGTTGTGCGTCAGGGCTGGTAACCTGGTATGTAAAAATCCACTACCAATCATTAGCGGACCGGAGTTCCACTGTGGCAACCCCTGACCGGGAAAAGCTGAAAGACAAAAACAAATTTAGTTATTTATTTTTAGTTCTAGTGAGTATCCTGGTTTCTTGGAAGGTTGGAAGAAACCAGAGTGCTAGACAAATGGGAGAATATTCTGTTTGCATGCTCATTTTTGGCCCTAACACACTCAAAAATAAAATATCTGTAAGATATCATAAGCAATTTACTATGTATATAAAATATATCCTAAACACCCTCTCTAAACTAACCCTCGCTGGAGACATCCATCCCAACCCTGGTCCTCTGAAATCCAACCCGACCACAGCCCCTAGTCCAAGCAACCCCCCCCCCATAACTCAGTTCATAGCCAACAAAAAAAACAACTGACTTACTAATAATGTCCCTAAACATTAGAAGCATATGCAATAAAATCCAAGATCTACATGCCAGCATAAGCTTATATTCCCCAGATATTCTCTTCCTAACTGAAAATTGGCTCAAACCTCACATCCAAAGTGAGGAAATAGTTCCACCTGAATACAACATCCTTCGCATAGACAGATTGTCCAAAAAAGGAGGTGGTGTAGCATTGATATTTGAACACCATCTCGATATCCACCTCCTGAACACATCTACCCCTCATTACAACAATGAAGACATCCTTTATGCCAGTCTCAAACTAAATCCAAACAATTAACTATATCCTCCACCCAGAGAAGGTAGACACCCCCTACCATCCATTCCCCCCTCCTCCAGCAGTATTGCTGAATCCTTCAACAAACACTTCACTGAAACTATAACTTCTCTAAACAAACAACACTTCCCTACATCAGCCCTCCCAACTCCTATCCCTAAACCCCCCCACTCCTCTTGTCTTCCTTACCTCTGGACCTACCTCCAACATAAAAAGACTTAAACTCACCAAACTTGCAGCTGACAACCTCCCCTCTGAATACTTGAAAATTGCAGCTGATGCATTAGCTTACCCAATTTCAGTTCTAATCAACCGCTCCATAAGTGAAGGCTATGTTCCGTCTATATGGAAAATATCTCACTTCATTCCCCTCCACAAAGGCAGCCCCTCCACCGATCTCTCCAATTACCGCCCCATCGCAATCCTCTCCCCTCTCTCCAAGATACTTGAAAAATGTATCAACACCCAGGTCTCCAGCTACCTCCTAGCTAATAATCTCCTCTCCCAAAACCAACATGGTTTCAGGCCATATCACAGCACTACCTCTGCTCTGCTCTCCTTCACCAATGCTATACTTCATCACAGAAACAATGGCCTCCTCTCCACTGCCGTATTTCTAGATCTTTCAAAGGCCTTTGACATGGTATCTCATGAGCTACTGCTCTCTACTCTCCCCAACCTCTCCTTCTCACAATCAGCCTGCAACAGGTTCCACAGCTATCTACATGGATGCCAGCAATCAGTAATCTGGGATGATAACCTATCACCTCGCTTCCCAGTTACTCTCGGAGTTCTCCAAGGGTCTATCATTGGCTGTCTACTATTCTCACTTTTCACTAACAACCTACATACTGCCGCCACACAAGCAGCTCTTATACAGTACGCAGATGACTCTACTGTCATCTGCTCTGCCCCCACTCTACCAGAACTACAACAAATCACACAGGAATCATTCTCTTGCGTAGAAAGCTGGCTATCCAATGCTCAACTCCTACTCAACGCAAGTAAGACCAAACTTCTCCTGTTCCAGCCTTCCAAATCAACCCAAAACACCCCCACATCAACATTTTTGCTAAAGACAATACCAACATCTCTCCATCAGAGCACACAAAATTACTCGGCGTGCAGATTGACAACAAACTTAGATTTGACACCCACATATCTCTCACAATAAAAAAAGTTCACAAGAAACTTGGTGCATTATATTGAAGCTGCCAATTCCTAACCAAGTTGGCTAGAATATCCATAGCCAATTCACAGCTAATCTCTACCCTACTCTATGCATCTGCCATACTTATTAACCTTAGACAGACAGACCTACACAAGCTGGATGCTTGTTACAACAAAATTGCAAAATTTACCACTGGAGCCTCCTACCGCAGCCATCATTGTATCTCCCTTAAAGAAACAAACTGGCTAGAACTCCCACAACTCCTTCACTTTAATCAACTCTCCCTCACTCATAAACCTATTAACCACCCCCACAACATCACATCCCTTCAAACCCTTCTCCAACCCTATCACTCCACTAGGCCCCTAAGATCAAGCAACAAAAATCAACTCATTGTTATCAAACCCAAAAACTCAGCAGGAGAAGCCCTATTTTCCTGTACCATATCTAAACTCTGGAGCAATCTACCCCCCTCCTTAACTACTCTACTTTCCAGCAGCCTTTTCAAGACTGTGCTCAAATCCCACTTAAATTTGCACTGTCTTTGTCCTTGCTCTAATCCAGACTAACACCGCCCATCTCCCCCCACTTAGAATCTTAACCCAGCTATACTACCGCGACTACTAACCGCAGTTAGAATAAGCTAGTTGACTTTGCGTACTTTAAAAATTGTCTGACAACTTTGTTACAACTTTTATTATAAACGACAATAAGCTATCTTAACTTGCAACATTTACTGTTTATACTGTTGATAATCAATATCTAGTTACTGTATTAATGCCAGCAACCAGTAGTGTTGTTTCCTATTGCTCCAACTTTGTGTCACTATTTATCATGTACCTGTTGTGGAGCTTTTCTCCCTGGTCATGCATTGAGAAAGGACCTGCGTCCAGTCGGAATTTCCCGGTAAACAAATGTAAATAAATAAAATAAATAAATAAATTTCTAATCCGCCATTGTATGATAACTTTCGCTTTTACTGTAGAATAGAAGCAGTAAACAGCTTCCTTAGTCGAAGAAACATAAGACTCTTGTAGAACATACATGCATACCATGGTGGATTATTTAGTTTGGTTGATATTAAGAGTAATCAGGATAAGCTACAAATGCACGCTGGAAGAGATTTGTGATTTAGGCAGGAAACAAGAAAGGCTAGAGCTGTAGAGTGTAGTCAAATCACAGCACCTTTATGAAGTAAATCTACTTTGTGAATGCAATAACCTGGCAAAGTGATTTCAAAGTCTGGACATTTATGTTCAAGCCATGGCTCAGACAGTGCAAGGAGATGATGCTAGTAAAAGGCTTTCCAACTGTGAAGTAAATATATGTTTTTCTATTACTAAAAGCATTGTGTGGACTGTTTTCAACTCTACAGTACAGCCAAATTCTTTAAAATGGCAATAATGCAGTATTTTTTGTCAAGGTCTTGGATTTGGATGGATGTTACCAGACAATAACATTTATTCAGGAGTGAAAGTTGGATTGGTTAGCTGGCACCTTTTTATTGGTTTTATGTAGAGCAGACTTATGTAAGTGGACTACGGAATATGTTTGCTCATATCATTATAATTTCTACAAACTGAAAGCTGTAATGTATGTGATTAAGGAAATGCTTAAACTGGATATGCTCTGATAATATAGTTTACCATTTTAGTATGCTTGAATAAAGAATACAGTAGGTATTAGTTTGCTTTAAGACAGAAGAATACTTGTTGGCATATTATATTGTTATTGGTGAAAAAGCATACCAACGTTTGGACAGAGAGAGAGAGAGAGAGAGAGAGAGAGAGAGAGAGAATTAGAAGGGCTGGTGTAAGCCAGTATCTAAGGCACCCTAGCTTAGGAAGAGACAATAGCTGTAGTGGCCAAGATGGTAGAACCTACACAATGACCCCCACAGATTACTGGAGAAGTGCTAACATTTTCCATATTAGGATCCAGAAGGAATATGTGGTGGTGCGGGGGGCGAAGATAGCTGACCATTGTTGTTCAGTGTTGTATGATACATAATATATGATAGACAACAATGTCACAAGCCTTGTATGATGTAAAGGAGTCTAGAATTAACAGGATGGCAGATAGTTTACATGTGTGGTGGCAACAAATGGTGATAGCATTTATGGTTGTTATACAAAGATACTATTGGTTTGCCTCCAGGGAGATCTTCTAGATGCAGAAAACCATGTGGTTTGTTGCCTTTTAGGTCAGAATTGTTGTTATATTTGTCTTGTGATTTTTTTCATTCAGATAATTAAGACAGATGTACTCTTGATAATGTTTCAGGTAAATTAGTCTCTGTAAAAAACATACTTTTCATGTCCTTCTCCGTGGCTATTGGTAGTATATATGTCATATGATATTCCTACAGATAGGCACGTTGCACTTATTGTAACTTGAATTCCTATGGGCAGGGAGTGAATGATAAATTAAGTGTGGTAGATTAAAACCAATTTTTAGGATGCCTTTATGAAAAACATTTACACTTGACATACTTCTGAGAAATAATAATTACAGTACTGTCACAGTAAGATTTTCCACTGAGAAACAGATCCAAGTAGCTCTTTGCACCAAGTGTTGTACAGTGTGATATATTAGTACTAAATAAAGCATAGTTGAGCAATATTTCTCCTGGTGGGTATTTTGGTTTTGAAACTTCTTTGATCAGTGGTTTAAGGTTGAAATTATGCCATTAGTGGCATTATCACAGATGTTACTATATTGTTATAAATTATATTCTCAAATTTTTGGTTTATTAGGTTTAGGCATCCCAAGCTGTATGATGACTTATACACACGTTTTTACTAAACCACAATACCGCTGTAAAATAAAATTGCTTTATTAAAGAATAACAGCAGAGGTTGTGTGAAGAGCACATTATGAGTTTTCATTGCCTGTATTAACTCATATTTTAGTTCTGGTTGTAATGAATTGGGAATGCTTGCGTTAACACTATGTGTTTGTAATGAAGATTTCTAGTCACATTGCAATTATTTCTGTTCACCAAACACACCCATCAGAACAAATAAGTTTTTGTATAAATTGTTTCTAAACATGTAGCAGCTTTTTAAGATAAACATGACAATAAGAAATGCTATTAAATATATGTTGCACAATGTGACAAACTTCTGAGAAACTTTCAATCTGACATGTATCTCAGTGCTGAGTAGTTTGATAGGCCGATGTAAAATGCTTTCAGAAAGATATTTATTTCATGGTGTTGCACACTGGTATGAAAAATCTGTACTTATACTTTATGTGACTTTCTGGGAAGCCATGCTTTTTTTATTTTTTATTTTTTTTTCTTGAGAGGTCCTCTGTTGGTCTGCTCTAACAAAACGACCTGTCAGCAGTACTGCAGTTGTTGATGATACGTTTTTTAATGGTGCAGAGTGATTTAAACTGTGGTGGTTTTACAGGGGTCACTGCAAAATATTCAAGTTTTTGGAGGAATGCCTGTGGCTGCCAGCAATATTTCAGGTTAAATATTTTCATATATATAAGTCTGCATTAGAAAATATCTGAGTAACATGACATTGAGCATATATGGAATATAATGGGTTATAATTTGAAAAAGTGTGGAATTACATCTTCTGCCTTAAACCATGAGTTACCTTTCTGATCACATAAATGTTGCTTGTATGGCCTTTGCCATTTACTGGATTTAAATTGAAAAATTACAAAACTTTATTGTAGATCAGACTTTCTTATTGCATAATTTAGGGTTCATCTAGAAGTAATAGAATGATAGTTGAATATTGCATCTTTTTAAACATGACCGCTATCCCTTGTTTTAAGAGCTTTAATGAATATTTCAACAAGCCGAGGCAGAAGAGGGTATGAGATCATTAGGGCAGAGGAAGAGTAGAAAAAAAACAAACACTAGACTGATAAATAAAATGCATCTAAATGAAACTGCTGTTCTTTTACATGCCTGCATGTTAGCAAATCATGATACAGGATTTAATTATTTGTTCCCTTAATCTTACATAGTTGTATACTGCTTGTAAAATTCTGAATCCTAGAAATAATGCTAACCCACACATAAACACAATTAAAGAGGATAGTCACAGCAGGGAATAATTGGCTGAACAAAGAAAGAAAAAGGGAGAGCTGATACATGTATAAGGGAACATTTCTACAAAAACAAATGAAGGAGCATATACTTCATCCATGTTCTTTAGCTGCTTAATTAAGTTGAGGGTCAGAGTGAGGAGAATCTTTCCTGAAAGCAAACAGTGTAAACGTTACACATTGGGCAGGATGGCTGTCCATCACACATGGTGATAAATACAAAAATACAGGTATATACTTACTCACCTAGGAAAGGAATGAAGATTACTCAGGGGAAGATCATACAGGCTCAAAGAGATCATCTGTACTTCACAGAGTTAAGTAACAGAGGACTGATGTTTATAGTTTAAACATTATGAAAATGCTATCTAGGTATTATAGCTATAGCAGCCATTTATGAGTAGGTAGAGGTTTTGGGTTTAATTATCTAGTAATTCTAGTTTCCAGTGCATTTTTGTTTTAGGTTGCGTAGGTCCATATTCTCTGGTGGGATTTTGGATCTCCGGTGGCACTATGGCTACTAACATAATGGCGGAGCAGAGCTGCCATTTATTTGATGCTAGTATGCATGCATCTGTATGTGATCCAATAAGCTTTAATTTCATTCAGTATGCCTGCACCCCAATGTGCATCTGTATCTGTGTCTCATATTGGAATGTGAAGCTGTGATAGTCATAACTATCCTCCACTATCCATGTATATTTATGGATGGCTACCATAGGCTGATGGTTAAGATGGACAGATAATTAGTGTGCTTGTTGCTAATTTGCTTGGCTGTGTATGTATGCCTTACACATTGCAGACTAGTTGTGTGACTGCAGTGTCCCAAAGTATTGCCCCTGCTCTGAGGTACAACAATCTTAGGGTTACTCTCTCTCCGTCTCTCCCTCTCTCTCTGTCTATCCATCTATAAATAAATATATATTTAATATAATATGTCAGGGAAGTGGGGGGTCTGTGATATGGAAGTCTTCAAAGCAACAGCCCTATATAGATTACAGACTAGCTGTTTGCTTCAGACGTACTTAGCTTGTTTTTCTCCGAATTCCAAATTATCTGGGAATCGTTAACTACTTTATGGCTTATGATTTTTTGCTCTTAGTAATTAGGTGTTTATTTGATACTAGAATTGTTGTGGCATGTAACAGAAGTTAGATCAGCTTTATTGTTTAGAAAAGGAGTAGCTTGAGAGGCTACAGATTTCCCTACTTGTGGAAATCAGAAAAAAATCTGGGATGCAAGTACAACACTAAATAACAAAGTCCTAGTCTATGTGTCGAGAGCAGAACATTATCAGTGATTCTGTTTACTGGTCTGCATGCATGAAGTGTCTCATATAGTTGACAGACTTCTTGCAAAACAGTGCTGTTGTGGTGTATATAGACTGCATATATAAATATGTATTTATAAATAAATATTTATTTACACGTATAAGTTCCTTTTCTGCTTTTTGGCAGGGAGGTATTGCTGTGGGTATGAGTTGCTACTTTTTCCAACTTTTTATTATGGGATGTTTAGCAGACACAGAGGGTAAAATCTCCTGAATGTGGGTTAAGGATGGGAATCTGGCTGAGAATAAAGCCAGAAAGATTTTGGGGGAAGCCAACACCGAGAGAGTGGGGAATCAATGTAGGGAGAAATCACGTAGATCAGGACAGGAATAAAGGGGAAAATGAAGATAAAATATTTTTTGTAAATAGATTTTCACCATTTTCTGACACACTTAGGAAGTTAGTAGATAGATTTTGGCCTATAATTAGTAATGATGTAAATCTTAAGGGGTTGTTCCCTGAAAGGGTCACTTTTTCATATAGCAGGTTTATGAATCTAAAGGAACTGCTTAATATGGGTAAAGTGGAAGTGGAAAATGTAAGAAAAGGGAGTTTTCCATGTGGCAGGTGTAAAATGTGCCATAAGAGTAGAAAATTGAATGGGGTTAATATAAATGAAAGGTTATACAAGGCTCAGGATCTATACAATTGGGAGTCTTGGGGTGTGGTTTACATCATTGGTTGTGGTTGTTCCCCGATAAAATGGTACATAGGACAAACTAAAAGGGTAGTGAAAAAACGGATTATGGAACATTTAGGGGACATCAGGAGGGGTAGATTGGAACGCCCGGTAGCAGACCATTTTAGAAAATTTCATGGAAATTCAGATTCCAGTTTCTTTTTCAGTGTGTTGGCTAAACCCCCAGCTTGTCAAGGGGTAGAATTCTTGAGCAGGTTGCTGTTGTTAGAGACAAAGTGTATTATTAATTTTGGAACTTTATATCCAAGTGGATTAAACCTGGATATTAATATGAATGTGGGGCGAGGTATAGGCAATCATAATAAATTATATGCATTTTAATTTTAAGTATTTATTTAGTATGTGTATTGGGATGTATTGTCACTTTAAACTTTTGCACTTGCACCTTGTTAATTCATTAATTGATTCTCATTATGTATTAATTGTTTTCAATTGATTTAATTAAGTATGGTATAAAAATATGAGCCGTGTGGTGTATGAGTTATTCATTGAAGGTGTAAGCCAAGGTACCAGATGCACCAGTAAAAACTATGATTTACTCCTTTGTGTTTTTTGGTTAAGGATGGGTTTTCCCTTACAGAAAAAGCAGGCTTTGTGTTTTGGATTTCTTTTATTTTGTGTTCCGTATGTGTTGACCTTTACCAGCAACCATGGATGTCAGTTATTGAATTTGGTGCCGTCCTGTTGATTTGTTGGCAGTCAATATGTTCAGCATTCATGAATATACATTTACCTATTTCTATATTTATCTGTGTATTTGTGTGTGTGTGTCTGCATGTGTGCTGCACTGAATTAAATCAAAACAGCAAAAATGACATTCTAAAGGTCGACCACAAAATGTCAGCACCATTGTTAACACCTACTATGCCTGTACCGAGAAATAAATTCAGTGCATGCAAAATTCAAAAGTTGAAAACTAGAAAAAAACATTGTGTCACCTGGTAATTGCATACACTAACACTGAGAATGGAAAATATCAGGGAAAGGGCATATTCCCTAACCCTGAGAATTATGTGATATTCCACATCTCTCTCTCTCTCTCTCTCTATATATATATATATATATATATATATGTGTGTGTGTGTGTGTGTGTGTATGTCTGTGAAGGGGAAAAAGAAATATATATATATGGGTTACCGTCATTTGAGCGACAGTTCATTTCCCCTAAAACTCATTTCCCTGACAAGTAGTACTTGCAGTGCACTGTAAGGCAAGTAAATGGGATATGCCCTTTTATCCACTGTAGTGTGACCCTGGAGTTAGAATATATAGTTAGGGGTGTGTGGGGGGCATAGCCCCCCACCTAGTTTGGGTTGCTGAACAATATAAAACAAAAAGCAGTGAATATAAAATCAAACTAGGTGAGGGGCTACACCCCCCACACCCCCCTAACTATATATTCTAATTCCAGGGTCGCACTACATTGGGGAAAAGGACATATCCCATTTACTTGCCTTGCAAGTACTACTTGTCAGGGAAATGAGTTTTAGGGGAAATGAGTTTCAGTCAAATGAGCTGTCGATCAAATTAAGGTAACCCATATATATATATATATATATATATATATATATATATATATATATATATATATATATATATATATATATATAAACACACATACACACACATGCGATAATTACACCTGACTGTGAGATTTCAAGTTTTCCCTCCTTATTTCTCCACTTTCTATTTTTATTTTCTTCAAATAAAGTTTTTCTTAATGATAAAAAAATATTTTAGCAATGAGGCTATTTAAAATAGATTTACCTATGTTAGATAGCAGATGTCAATATTAGCTCGCCTGGTCAATGCTTAATTACTTTTGTTTTGAGTTTGCAGGACATTAAAATGGCTGATTTGCCGTCTGTGTTCTACCTTGCCACATTAGGAGCAGTCTTAACTAACTTAGTCATGAGTGAATTTTTTTTCTTTCTGTCTTCTGATACTGCATTGCAGAAAAACAGCATTTCATGTGTATTGTTGCTATATTCTATTATTGAGACATTTTGGGACTATATTATTGTGTTGGAGAATTTGTACATTTGTTTACGATTTCTAAAATGTGCTTATTTGCTAATAAAGAAGGGATACTTCACTACCATGTGCTCTGAGAGGGGAATGGTGGTAGAAAATAAACAGATTTCTTTACATGCATGTCTTTACACTTCTTATGCTATCCTGCCCTAAATATTTCACAAAACTAATACATCAGCATTTTTCTACACTTAGAAGCACCCCTGGTTAGTAAGACATCCTGAAAGCAGCTGAAAGATTTGTTAAGAATCTTTTTTTTTCCAGACACGTTTTAACTTCAGAAAAGAGAACAACAAAACCAAATATGGGTCAATGGAGAAGAGCACCATAATTCACTTCATGTGTAATGCATGAGCCCTTGTTCCTGGATTTTCTTCCTGATTCATCCTTGACCAATGGCCATCCCTTGGTCATGCCCTGGACCAGCCATGAATTACCAGTGCTTTTCTATGGGGAGAATAGACTCTCAGAGCCATATAATGTCTTCCCTTATTCTGCAACTATGAATGAATGCTTGGGAAGTGGCTTTCATTCAGTGAATGTCTTGGTCATGAGTACAGGCTAAGGGATGATTCTGCATGCTTTTCCTTAATTGATAAATTGTTGCTGAAGCCAGATCATTCAAAAGAAATGATAATCCGTCAGCGAGACACTTGGTATAGTATTATATTATACTATAGAAGGAATTACAGTACTAGCTTCTTTGAGGAACTAAAGTGGTAATTTAGTACTATGCTAAGTGCACGGATTTCACAACTCTTTTAAGTGTAGTTGATAGCAAGCCAATCTGAGGTAAAGATTTCTGGAGTCCCAGCTGTTTCTTGTAAGTGTACTGATAAGTTGCATAAGTTCAGACTTCTACACAGTTTACTGTTAAGATTATTTGTGGTTGGCATCTTTGGTTTAATATCAGGATCACCTCTGTTTGGTCCAGTCAAATTCAATTAAAGCCATTCCATTCATCCATTTCCAAGCATTCCTTCCCTAGGTGAGTAAGTATATACCTGTATTTTTGTATTTATCACTAAGTGTGATGGACAGCCATCCTGCCCAATGTGTAACATTTCCAATTCCTGTTTTACCTAATTCAGGGTTACAGGGAGCTGGAGTTTATCCTGGCAAACAATGGGCATCTGTTAGGAATGTAACCTGCTTTATATGCTAATTAATTGCAGGATGTGTGTATACTCACACAAACACACACACACGTGTACAGATAGGTACAAATTCACTCTTGACATTTCCCCAGTTATATATATATATATATATAAGTATTACTTAGATTATACAGTTAAAAAAACATAGCATTTAAAATATAGACATTAGTCCATCAGAAGACGTAAGACAAGAATAAAACATAGATGTAAAACAATTGTAGAACATAGTACAATTTTAAAATATGGTGACATATACTAAACATGGTTACAAATGTAGTTGAGATTCATCAATGAACAATTGATACAATCTGTTTTTGAGGTACATAACAGCCATTAGCAGTTGTTGCTACAAGAAGTTAGCACTATGTGGTAGGTAGCTGAGAACATGAGTAGCCAAGCTTGCTAAGAGTAGGTTGTTGATAGGGGGCTGAGAGAGGTAGTGGGTGGGGAGAGTGGATGGTATGGGGGGGGGGGTTGCAAGGGCATATATGGCAAGTTTTGAAGTGTGATTTTAGTAAGGATTTAAAGTGGGTGTAAGAAGTTACAGAGGTAACTGAGGATGGGAGGGAGTTCCAGAGTTTCGCTATAATGCACGAGAATAATGCTTCTCCAGCAGAGTTATTAGCTCTTGTGACCTGTAGGAGGTTTTTGTGGCTGGATCTTAGTGGTCTCATGGTTATGTAGGGCTGGAGTAGATTCTGGAGAGATGGGACTTTTAGTGGTTGGTTTATTAGTTTGTGGGCGAGTGTGAGTTGGTACCATTGAAGGAGGTGGGGGAGCTCTAGCCAGCCCAGTTCTGCTAGTGAGAGAAAGTGGTGAGTACAGTACGAAGCCCCTGTGGCGAATTTGGTGATTTTGTTGTAGCAGGTTTCGAGCTTATTTAGGTCGCATTGTCTAAGGTTAGTAAATATTGGAGAGGCATAGAGTAGGGTGGAGATAAGATGAGAATTTGCTGCCGAACTTTTAGCTGCTTTGGTAAGTAGTTGCTGATTCCTATATAATGCTCCTAGTTTTTTTGTACACTATTTTAATGGTCATGGAAATGTGAATGTCAAAGTTCAGTTTATTATCTATTTCTACTCCTAGTAATTTGGTGTGTTCTGTAGGATGGATGGTGGTATTGTCTTTTGCTGTGATTTTAAAGTGAGAGCTGTCTAGGGTATGTTTGGTGGGTTGGAAGATTAGTAATTTTGTTTTGTTTGGGTTGAGTTTTAGTTGGGCATTGGATAACCAAGTTTCAAAAGAGGAAAATGCTTTGTGTGTGACTTTTTGCAGTTCGGGTAGGGAGTGGGCTGTGCAGATGATGGTGGAGTTATCTGCGTATTGTATGAGTGTGCCATATGTTGTGGCTGAGGCTAGATTATTGGTGAAAACAGAGAAGAGTATGGGTCCCAGGATATACCTTTGGGGAACCCCTATGGAGATTGGTAGTTGGGAAGACAGGTTGTCCTGCCAACCAACTGCTTGTTGACGGTCAGATAGGTAACTCTGAAATTAGCTGATGATTGGTTGAGAGAAGGATAGGTTATCGAGAAGAGAGATGAGTTGTTTGTGTGGGACCATGTCGAAAGCTTTAGAGAGGTCTAGGAAGGTAGCTGAGGAAAGATAACCTGCATTTTTATTTTGTAGGATAGTGTAAGAGAAAGAGAGTAAGGCGGTGGTGGAGCTATGGTTAGGTCGGAATCCGTGTTGTGTGTTGGAGAGGAGGTTGTTAGCAAGGAGGTGATCTGAGACATGAGAATGGATGCATCTCTCTAGTATTTTGGAGAGTGGCGAGAGAATAGCTACGGGGCAGTAATTGGTTAGATCTGTGGAGGGGCCTCCTTTGTGTAGGGGGTTATGTGTGAGACTTTCCATAGTGTGGGAACATAACTTTCTGACAGAGATCTGTTAATCAAGAGTAATACGCGGTAGGCTAGAGCGTCAGCTGCAAGTTGAAGGTATTTACCTGGGAGGTTGTCTGCTGCTAATCTGGTGGGTTTAAGTTTAATTAATAGTTGTTTTATTTTGGAGGTAGGAACAGGAGAGAAAGAGAAGCTAGTGTGGAGATTGTTAATTGTAGATGATGGTGTGGGTTTATGGGGGGGTTGTGTTGTCTAGCTAGTGATAGTACGGTTTGTGTGAAGTGAGTGTTAAAAGAGGTAGCAATATTTTCGGAGGAGTGAGTTAAGTTAGGAGTGGGTGTACTTACTTTACCTGGGTGGAGGATGGAGTTTATTGAGGACCAGAACTGTTTGGTGTTATGTTGGAAGGAGGTAAGGGCAGACTGGTAGTATTGGATTTTGTCCTATTTTATAAGCTTTTTGTTTCTATTGTGTAGTTCTAAGAATTTTTGCCTAGTAGAGTGGTTTTTGGTTTTGCACCAGTTGTCCCAGGCTTTATCCCTGTTTTTCATTTCAGACTTAGTGTTTTTTTGTAGCCATGGGGATAGTAAGCTCTAATTAGGGAATGTCTTATGGGGGCATGGTAATTAAGGATGCTTAGGAATGTTTTATTAAAGTAGTCAACTGCGTAATTTAGTTTGAGGTATTTTAGAGGTTGCCAGTTACAGTCTTTTAGGGATGAGCTGAATGACAGAGGGATGAAGTTAGTTTTTTTTACGTATTTGACAGTAGATGATGGGTTTCGCTTTATAAAGGTGTTTTCTTAGTAGGAAGGTTGGGGAGTGATCGCTGAGACTGTCAGATAGGCAGCTTGCTATATATGACTGGGGGCTCTTATTGACTAGTATCCAATCAAGGGTAGTGTGTTTGTTGGAGTCTTTATTTATCCTAGTAGGTGACTGGACTAGTTGGGTGAAGTCATGAAGGTTTACATGATGGGTTGGGTGACTGCTAGAACAGGATTGCTAGTCAGTGTTGAAGTCTCCTAGAATTAAAGTTTCTTGGGGTAGGTGGTGGGTAGTCCAGCTGAGGAGGTTTTCAAGTGGAGAGATGTTTTGGTTAGGTGGGAAGTAGCAACCTATTATGTTTAGGGTTTTATTCTGGTTTAGTTTAAGGTTGGTATATATTATTTCTTACTTACCTATTTGGGGAGCTGCTAACTTTAAGATCTGGATGTCTAGATGCTGCTTAAATATTATAGCTATACCACCTCCTTTTTTGTTTAGTCGGTCTACTCTTAGTATATTGCAACCAGTAGGGAGGATTTGCTCATTAGTAATGTGTAATGTGTGGTTTTAACCATGTTTCTGTAATGATTACTACATCAGGGGAGTAGAAGGCTATGGTGGCATGGAATTCATGCACCTTGTTGCATATACTTCTAATATTTAGGCTTATCAGAAAGAGGTTGGTTGGCTTTCTATTGGCTGTGATTTGGGAGAAGATGTGGTTTGTAGTCTGATTATGAGGGAAGGGGTTGGAGATTGAGGGGCCAGGATTAGGATGTATGTCTCCACTGAGTGCTAGGTTGGATATGGATGAGATTATTAGTTTTATCAATTTCTGGATATGCTTGCTTATAAGGGAAGTTTTTTGATTGTGTTCTGTGGGTAATAGGTATGGTGGTAGGGTTGTTATTTTAAATTGTGGGGTTGTTTTTAGTTTAGGTATTGTGGGCTGTAGTCTGTATAGAGGGTATATTGGGAAGGTTGTTGACCTGATGGGTGAGTAGTAGAGTAGAGGTGGGATATGAGTGGTGATGTGTGTGGTGGTACACTGGTAGTGGATGAGTGCGGGAATGGTGGAGATTTGGTAAGATGTGATGTATGCAAGGAGTTTGCATGCAGTGAGTATAGGGTATGGTCTGCTTGTACATATTAGCTGACTAAGAGGGATAGTAGTGAGAAGCTGATATAGAGTGAGAAGCATATATATTTATATATATATATATATATATATATATATATATATATATATATATATATATATATATATTGTTGTGCCTTTCGGCTTTTCCCGGTTAGGGGTCGCCACAGCGGAACTCCGGTCCGCTAATGATTGGCAGTAGATTTTTACGTGCCGAGTTGCTAGCTCTGTTGCACAACCTTCAAAGAAGGTACGCCCATTCACGCATGTCTCCACCCAGAAGACGCTCTAGCTGAGAATTGAACAGGACAACGTCTTACTGTGAGGCGACAACGCTACCGCAGCACCACCAACGCCGCAGTATATATATATATATATATATATATATATATATATATATATATATATATATATATGGTTTACTATTACAATGCCAACGTAGCATTGTACGCCTATGAACTATTTGAACTACAGATGTTTGAATAGTTCATGTGTGCAAGCTACATAATCGACCGTTACATATGCGAATGTACTGTGCATTCGCAAATATGAACGTTTGATTATGTACAGGGATCGTGGTACAGTGCCGTAAGGGAAATACATCCCTTACCTCAATGTAGTGCGATCTCAGAGTTGGAATATATAGTTAGGGGGTGTTTGGGGGGTGCAGCCCCCCACAGGGGGTAGCAGGGGGGCTTGACCCCTGCATAAACGGGACGTTAGGTGTACTAGTTAAGGAGTTATGGCAAGGGTGGAATTGCTGTTAAGTGCCGTAAAAATGTCATGTTTGACATTTTTGGCATTAACAGCTGATTTTTGACATTAGGGCCATTATGTAATGTGTACTTTTGGCGACATAGTTTGCTATTAAGTACCTTTTTTTAACTTTGATATTTTAATAGTAAACTTATATATATATATATATATATATATATATATATATATATATATATATTTTTTTTTTTGGGTTAATAATAGCCACAGTGGGGACTAGTGTAAAACAACATGTGATTTTAATTTTAGCATGCTGTTCTAACATGGTTTCAGCAACACGCCATAGGTTCATAGGTAAGTATTATGCTAGCTGCCCTTGCTCACTCTATGCGACCGAAATAGCCTCTCCCATTTGGTTATAGATTTGCCTTATCAGTCCCTTGGCTGATAATTATATATTACCCATAATGAGAATAACTGGGATCATACCATAAATAATTTGAGGGGACCCATGCATGGGGTAAAGCATTTAGGAGCTGTCTCTGTCCATTAGTAGTGCAGGGGGTAGTCCTGGGGTAAAATTTCTGTTTCTCATCCATAGACCTAAGTTGCACTTGAAGATGGACATGGATGAACTTTGTTTCATGTGGATAGGGACTCAGTTCCACAGCAGTAGTATCATTTGCAAGATACACCTGTCACTCTAAACCATTCTGTTGATGTTGCTGATGAAGTCTAGATCCTTAGACTGAGTATTTCTGATGCTGTTTGACTTGCTAATGTGCAGTAAATCCATCAGTAATGGATCAGAGGATGCCTTTTATGTGAGATACAGGTCACTTCTTAGCAGTCCATAGGATACTTAGTATAATGACAAGGCTTTGAATTGTTCCGTGTAGGACATGATGTTTTGGTCTTGTATCCTTTTAGTAAGGTATCCCTGTGGGCATTCCAGTTGTTCCATATTTGGCACAATGACTGCATGCAGTTGCCTATATTCCATTTTGATACATATCATGGTTTCAATGCCTTTCCATTTCCTGCACTGTATTTCCTGGAATACTGGTGGGTAGAGGGAAGAAAGACATGACAACTATAATGGATTAAAGACATGCTTTTAATATTACTATGTTATTCACAGGGTGTGGTTTCAAACTCACTTTAAATCTCTCTGGTTTTCCTGGGGAGCTATTATATGTAGGATGTGGCCTTCTGGGTAACACTTAAGTAGGGCTGCCTCTCTCGGGCTACTGTCATAATTCAGGATGCATTAGTTTGCTTTAGTATTCTCCCTTTAGTAAGGTGCACCTATTATCAAAATTGTGACTTTCCTGCATCTTGTACCATGTAACTGTTTTATGCATATATTATATATTGAAGTAAGTAAATACATTTACTTAGAATATGTTGAACATCACATGATCTTTGTCAACAATTATTTAATCTCCTGGACACCCCTGTGATTATCATAGATTATATGTAGGTTTGTCCTTTTATAACTACAGATTCACATAGCTGATGTGTTTTTAGGCCCCTCCCATCTAACAGAAATTAGTGATGATGAGGAAAACTGTACTCCTTTTACGATTATAGGCCATGTGACCACTGATAAATTGGCATGCTGGTAAGAGCAGTTCCTTGATGAGAAGTGCTTAGAAATCTGCTGTCAAAATGCCATCCAATGACTGGATGTTTTATATGAATTAACTGCTAAAATGAGTTTCTGTTAAGTGACAGTGTTGTAATGCTTTCTATATGGAACTTGTTTTTTTTTGTTTCTGAGAGTTGGAACACTTCTTTGGATGAAGGTTGTCTGTTTATATAACTTACCTTGGTCTGGTTAAAGTGTTCAACACTACGTCCCATAATGGAATCATACATAAACTCAAGGATCTAAAGGTGAATGAAGCCACAATAATGTGTAGATGACTAGCTGCATGGTCCTACACAGCAGGTAAAACTAGGAGGACTCCTATCCTCACCATCCCCCATCATCAGTAGAGTCACTCAGGGCTTCTGTTGGGGCCACTTCCTTTCAGCTTCTTGCTCACACACATCAGAACTGATTCCAGTAGCTAGGTCATCAAGATATGACTGCAAATGTAGGAATTTGTCTTTAACTCCACTGACACCACCTTCCCAAAGTTGCACTTAACATTACATTCAAATGGTGCAACAAACAATGGACTTGACTTCAGTGTAAAAAAGAGCAATTCTGTAGCAGTCAACAAAAACTTCTCATTGGCTTTATACACTATTGATGGTAAACAACTAAAAGTTAACAAGTAGTAAGAACCTTGCAGAAGAAGACTTCATTCCATGCCTATATTACCAGTACCATCTGCAAAGCATGTGAAGTTACTCACCTGGTACTGAGTGGGATCAAGAGCTGTGTCAGGGATGTAATTGTTCTACTGTATACAGTTCTTATCAGACCAATTACAGAACCCTACACCCTGTACTCTGTTCTGTAACCTAACTGAATACCATCTGGTGCAACTGCAGAAAGTGTAAAGACTCCTAATAAAGGTAGTTGAATTCTTTTCTGAAAGATAACTGTTTCATAAGCCAACAATGAACCAATGTGGTTTTGACTTTATTGGGCTCAAATTCTACTTGGAAACTGAGGCCATATCTGAAAGAAAAACACTAGTATATCAGTGCTTTGTAAGGGGGCTCAGTACTGGAGCAGTGTGTCATTGTTTGGAAGACTGATACTATGTCCTGTCCATTCTGCCAGTCCTAAAGCTGGTGTTGTTTATTGTGTGTCCAGATGAAAGTGAAAAAAAAAACAGGACATTGCTCACAAAAAGTGAAGGCAGCACCCTGCAATCTTAGCCAACAACCCCCCAATTATAAGGCATCACTTACTTTGGATGTGCAAACAATGCAATTGTTTCAGCATTCTTTGTACCAGTGCTTTTTACTTTTTACTATTCTGCTATCTTACTTGGCTGCTGTGCGCTCCTGACCCAGACCCCACTATCTGAATTCCCCCCATCCACTATTCTGCACTAAGGAACCTACCTGGCCATTAAGGATACCCTCAACAATTTCAAGCCATGTCCAGTTGGATCCAGTTACTGTGCTGTCCCAATACCTTACTACGGCCTGTGCAGTATTTTACAAACCGCCCATCCACTACTCTGCACTAAGGAACCTACCTGGCCATTAAGGATACCCTCAACAATTTCAAGCTGTGTCCAGTTGGATCCAGTTACTGTGCTGTCCCAATACCTTACTACGGCCTGTGCAGTATTTTCCAAACCCCCCCATCCACTACTCTGCACTAAGGAACCTACCTGGCCATTAAGGATACCCTCAACAATTTCAAGCCATGTCCAGTTGGATCCAGTTACTGTGCTGTCCCAATACCTTACTATGGCCTGTGCAGTATTTTATAAACCCCCCATCCACTACTCTGCACTAAGGAACCTACCTGGCCATTAAGGATACCCTCAACAATTTCAAGCCGTGTCCAGTTGGATCCAGTTACTGTGCTGTCCCAATACCTTACTACGGCCTGTGCAGTATTTTACAAAGTACGTCCTATGACATGACCCTTACTGATAATTACTCACAGCTGTATTTTGCAATTGTACTGAATTATCTTTGGCCCCAGAGTCAGGAATGCTAGCAGCCAGAGTCCTCTCCAAGTCCAGTATTGTCTATCTCTTTCCTTCACTCACTGTTTTCCTTAGCCTTCCCTACTAGTTTTTTCTGCCCTCTGTCACCTGTTGTTATACAACCACTGAACACCAGGTGGCAGTCTAACCAGGACTTTACCCTCACCCCCCTTCCATCTGTTCTAATTCGCCTCTTTACACTATTCTTTCCAGCTTCTCCTCCCTTACCCTGTTGCATAATCACTCCTTATATTTCTCCTTCACTGCCCCCAACCTCTACTCCTTTCACTGTCTACCCTTAGCAGACTAGTATGCAGTTTTGTTTCCTCTCTCTATCCTTGGTAAACAACTATACCTGCTCCGCTTGAAGCCACTCACCTGCTTCATCTTCTCTGTCTGGGCTGCTCTGCTTACTGATTGTCTCCTTCACTACTTGCTGTATCCCGCTCTGTTCGCCCTACGGGCTCACTCCGCTCTCCTACCCTACCCCCAATTCCCACCCACCCAAGTGCTGTTACATTTATACTTAACAAACCACACCCACTATACTTCCTATCACAACACCACAACTAAATAGTTATAAACTCCTCCCCTTATCTCTATGCCTTATCAGCACTAAACTACCCTACTCTTCTATAGCTTCTCCTTCTTACTCCTCTGCTTAGCACACTCCCTCATCTCCTCTATCCATTCTCTGCAGCTATAACCATTACTCTTACATCTATCACTATATTCTTCCTACCCCTCTACCTACTCTAACTATCCTTCTATACCATATCAATTAACCTATCCTACACTTCAACTATATTCTAAACCACCTTTGACTTTACATTAACCTTACTCTGCCATTCCAAATGGCCTACTCACATAAACCTTTGCTTATATACTTTTTTCTGTCTTGTTTATTATTTATATTTCTAACCTTAACCTATACCCTCACTGCCTATGAGCATTATGTGCTGGCCCATAAAGTGTCCCATCTACAAACTCTCCCAACCTTACCTCCCAACTGCCTCTCTCATTGTAACATTACCTCTACCTCAGCTTATCTGCATCCTAAGTTCCGTAGATGTACTCATGTTACTTACCTCCCCAATAGGTTAACCTCACCCAAACTTAATAAAATCTTAAAAACTTCTTTGATACTATCCAAAAACATTCTAACAGGTGGAGACATTCATCATAATCCTGGCCCAACACCACTAACAGGTGGAGACATTCATCCTAATCCTGGCCCATCCCCACTAAATGCCAATCTACAAAAACAATTGCATAACAATGCTTCCTCCTCTTCCAGATTAGATAACTCCCTCAGAATAGCACATCTTAATATTCGTAGTATCAACAACAAAATTAGCCAACTGCATGCTCTCCTTCAAGCCCATGCATTCAACATTATTTGTCTTACAGAAACTTGGCTAAAACCTATTACTTATGACCAAGAAATAATCCCACCTGGATACAATATCCTTAGATGTGACCGCACTTCAAAAAAGGGCGGCAGCATAGCAATCTTGTTCAAATCTGAACTCCTTGTTTCTCCCTGTGATGTAGCACTACCCTCAAATACCAGTGCTGAGACCCTTACTGTTAAACTCCAAATAAATAGCTCTAAATCAATCTATATAATCTGTTCATATATCCCTCCAGGAAATAATATTACCACCCTAGAAAACATACTTAGTAGCCTATCCACCCACCTTCCTCAAGAAACAATAGTACTAGGAGATTTTAATATAGACTGGACCTTATGCAATTCTTCCAACCCTAAGACCCATATAAATCTATTTGGTTTCACTCAAACAATAAATACCCCCACTAGAATCCATAAGCCTAGTACTAAAGAAACTACTCTTGACTGGATACTAATTAATAGTCACCCTGAAACTTACTTGACAGGATCTCTCCTAGATGACATTAGTGACCATATTCTAACCTACATAGTTAAGCAAAAGAAATCTAGCCCCAAAGACAACAATTTTATCACGTATCGATCTAAAAAACACTTTCAATCTGAGAACTTTGTCAATGAACTAAAAGCCTGCAATTGGTCATTACTAAAACTACTCAATCTGGATGAAGCTATCTCCTTCTTTAATTCTACATTCCCTCAAATTTTAAATAGCCATGCTCCCATTCACTCCTCCAGAGTCAGGACCAAAATAGCTCCTTGGCTTACAAAACAAACCAAAGAAAAAATGTTCCTACGGAACAAAATTTGGGCAAAATGGAGAACCTCCAAAAGCCCAGCAGATCACCTCTACTTTAAACAGTTAAGAAATGCCGTCAAAAAAGATATAATCTTAGATAAAATGAACTATCATTCCCATCTTCAACATTCAAACTCTAAAAATCCTCAAAAGTTTTGGTCTGGCATTAATAAACTTCTCAAACCAGGCCAGGCTAGAACTCCTTCTCCCAGCTCTATCCCCCATAACAACCCTCTGCAAATAGCAAATGCTTTTAACAACTACTTCATTGAAGCCATTCAAACCCTTACTAAAACACTATCACCCCCTACCCCCACTCCTACACAACATACCAACAATTCTTTGCCCCCCCTTCATTTACAACCAGTACCAACTACCTTTATCTGCAAACTCCTTCAAAAACTTAAACCCTGCACCCCTTCTGCTGACTGTCTCCCAGCAGAATACCTTCATATTGCTGCTAAAGCCATCGCATACCCTGTTTCTATCCTTATAAACAGAACTATCTCAGAAGGTTACATCCCTTCCTTATGGAAAATCTCCCATATAATCCCCTTACACAAAGGAGGTAAATCCACTGATATCTCCAACTACTGTCCAATTGCTTTACTCTCCCCTTTAGCTAAAATCATGGAAAAATGTATCCACCATCAACTACTTCAGCACCTTCTACACAATAACTTGCTTGCTAATTGCCAACACGGTTTTAGGCCCTTTCATAGCACTACATCTGCCCTGCTAACTTTTACTGACTGTATTAACAAGAATCAAAACAACAACTCTCTCTCATCTGCTCTATTTATCGATCTATCAAAAGTCTTCAACATGGTTAATCATAACCTACTTATCAATGCACTAAAAGCCCAATATCTTGACCAACAAGCAATCCTTTGGTTTAAATCCTATCTTGAAAACAGAAAGCAAGCAGTACTCTGGGACAATAAACTATCCCCACCCCTCCCAGTGGACACTGGAGTACCCCAAGGCTCTATCCTAGGACCTCTTCTTTTTTCCATTTTCATTAATGATCTCCACACTGCTTTTCCTCAAACCTCCTGTATACAATATGCTGATGACTCTACGCTTATCTGTACTGCCAAGTCTTCCTCCTCCTTCCAGACCCTTACCCAAACTGTATTTAACAAAGTAGAAAAATGGTTTACCCAACACTGCCTCCTCCTTAACCCCCAAAAAACAAAACTTTTACTTTTTACTCCCACCTAAAAATCCCCACAGATCCACTTTACCATTACCTCTGACAATGGTACTTGTATTTCCCCTGACTCTACTGCTCGTCTCCTCGGCATAACTATTGACCATAACCTCAGCTTCGATGTCCATGTTAACAATACTATAAAAACCATCAATAAAAAACTAGGCTCCCTGTATAGAATAAAACCCTTCCTTACCCCACTAGCTAGGAAATCTATTGCCCAGACTCAGCTTACTTCTACCCTGTTCTATGAATCTGCCATTTATACCAATCTATCTAAGCTTAATCTTTCCAAACTGGAAACTAGCTATGATAATATTACTAGATTTGCCACTGGCTCCCCTTATAGAACCCACTACTGTCTCAACCTTCAACAACTCAGTTGGTTAGAACTACAAAACCAACTACAATACAATCAACTGCTGATTGCACAAAACATTCTGCACCACCCCACCAACACCCCTATCCTCTCTAATCTGATCTCCCCATACAAAAATCTTACAACACTACGCTCGGCTAATAAGTTACACATTGCCAACAATATATCTAATAACAAAGCAGGAGATTCACTCTTTTCCAATGTTGTTGGTAGAATCTGGAACAAGCTTCCAAATACACTCACTTCTCTCTCATCTATACAACTCTTTAAGAAACACCTCAGACATTACCTAAAAAGACAATGGCTTTGCCCTGCTCAAAGCCTGATTGAAAAATACTCTTCACTTTTTCTCCTCCCCTCCTCTCATGCTTTATAACAAATACCCCACCTTGAGAGTCATTGACTATCAACTACTAACCCCTTCTTACCTGCATTATTGTCCTTCCTAGTCTCTATTTTTCTTTCTCTTACTTATTAGTTTTTATTTTTTCTCTCAAATGAATGTTGATGCTTAATTACTATGTTTAACTGTTGCCTGATTGTATTTGTAACCCCTCTATTGAATTAAGACATGTTTATCTCCAAAATCTACTCTAATGTCTCTGTACAGTATTCACATTTACTTTCTTTACATGTCCTGCTGTATAATTTAGTCATTTTTTTTTCTAAGTTTTTAATGCCTTAATGTATTTGTGCGGAGCTTTTCTCCCCGGGCCTCTGCTGAAAATGGATATGTATCCAGCTAGACTAGCCCAGTCAACAAATATAAAATAAAATAAATAAATAAATAAATTCTTCTTTATTTCATACGGAGACATGAACACATTTTAAAGTTTTAGAAAAGTACAGAATATGACATCAGGTTTCACAAAGGATCAGTATGTCAGAGTTAAGAATTAGAGTTTTATTTCACCTTAGTCATTACTGTGAGCTGCAGTCTAACACAGCGTCCATAACCACCCTTGATCTCTTGGCTGAAATGGTTAGTTGCTTCCTCTGGGAAGAGTAGCAGACAGCTGTGGCTTTCAGAAGATTAAGGGTATGAGCTGTTAATGAGCTTTTTCCTGTAGTCTGTGGTTTGATTCTGTTTCTTTTTGCCTACCGAACAGGGCTCACAGGATGAGTCTAAAAAGATCTCTGTGGATCAGAACTCTACCCGTCTTAAAAAATACAAATGAATCAATAAAATAAGGCATTTTTAAATCTTCTGCATTCATATTAACTCAAAATGAGATTAGATGTCAGTGTCTGCAGGTACAAGGATTTTGACAGTGTACTGCTATTTTACTGTTGACTGTGTGTCTTTAAATGTTTTAGATACAAAGTGTTTATAGTTGATTTATTTTTTTTAAACTGCTCCTACATATTCCCTTTAGTTGCATATGATTGCACATGACAGGGCATGCCTTGATTTTGTGACTCACAGGTTTGGTTTCTCAGTCCTCTTAGTATTCAAATTGCAATTTATTCCAGAACCCTTTTATGAATTCATTTTTGTTCTTTTTCAGTCTGTGGTGCTGAATCTCTTTTTTTCCTTTTTATATTCATAGGTTCATAGGTTCATAGGTAGGTACTAGAGTATCAGCCCTAGGGCCTATACAAGCCCAGCCAAAAAGGTACCCTGGCTTTTGCCACCCAAGAAAATTATTTTCCCGTGCCACTGTCGAGCAGAGCCACAAAGTGATCCCCGGGGTTGTTGTTGTATCTTTCGGCTTTTCCCGGTTAAGGGTCGCCACAGCGGAACTCTGGTCTGCTAATGATTGGCAGTAGATTTTTACATACCAAGTTGCCAGCTCTGACGCACAACCTTCAATGAAGGTACGCCCATTCACGCATGTCTCCACACAGAAGATGCTCTAGCTGAGAATCGAACGGGGCAATGTCTTACTGTGAGGAAAGTGATCCCCGGGGTGAATTTCCTATTTCCCATCCAATCATCAAAATTTTTCCTGAAGTGCTAATGAGGAGCTTTGTTTGATATAGATAGGTAGTTTATTCTAGAGTATGGGACGTCTCTGGGACAGGAATCTATCCCTCCGGCATTTTCTGTTTATTGTGGTGACAAGGTTTAGGTTCCTAGAGCATGTAGCTTGGAGGGATTGGGGTTTCTTTAAGTGGAGCATGTTCAACAGCTCTGGGTTTGACATAGCTTTGTATATTAGGCAGAGATCACCTCTGAGTAGGTGATTTGCGACGGAGTAAAGCTGGAGTTTTTTGAGATGGTCTGCGTAGGGCATCTGTTTGAGGCTGGTAATCTTCTTTGTGAGGTATTTCTGTGGCCTTTCCAGTTGTTGTAGATGTCTTGTGAAGTACATACCAAAAGGGGCGTTGTAGTCTATAATGGGTCTAATGAGTGATGAGTAGAGGGGAACAATGACCTTTTTTTTCTGGATGAGAAACCTTTTGTGATGAGGTGTGCCATGTAGAAGGATTTCCTGACTACTGTGGCGATGTGATTATCAAAGGAGAGACTACTGTCCACCTGTGTTCCAAGGTCTCTTATCACACTTTCGGTGTCAAGTATACTACCGCCTATGTTGTAGTTCATGGGTATAGAGTTTTTACCAAAGGGGATGACAATGCACTTTTTGGTATTGAGCTTGAGGCCATGGCTTTGACACCAGGCATCTGTCTCAGTTTTTTTGTCTAATTTCTCATGGATTGTCTTTTCTTTTTCCACAATTAATCTTTGCTAGAGAACAACACTCATATTAGGCCTTAACTGGGGCCTGGCCATACTGTGAAAATTATATTTCAAATGTACCCAATGCCTTCAAACAAAGATCTTTTTGAAATGTTGGCAGAGGGCCAGAATTTTTCAAAGTTAGTCATGCTTATTACCACCAAAAGTCTAAGAAATACTGGAAGATAATGTGGTTTCCATAACTGCATGTATGTGTTTGACAATATGATATTTATTTATTTTTTTATTTACTCTTTGTTGACTGGGTTAGTGCCATTAGTCCAGTGTTCTCTTATCAGGGGAGACCCGAAGTGGCATATATATATATATATATATATATATATATATATATATATATATATATATATGTGTGTGTGTGTGTGTGTATATATATATATATATATATATATATATATATATATATATATATGTGTGTATATATATATATATACTGACTAGGAGTAATTTGGCCAGGGCACTGGGGACTTTTTTACAGTTTTTTGATAAGTGCAATGGCCATGGGATCTTTTACATCCATCTAAGCTACTACCAACTCAAGTAGATGGGACCCCGGTTTAACATCTCATCCAAAGCATGGCACACTGAGGAATGCAAGACCACCTTATGCTGCACTGTAG
Organism: Protopterus annectens; assembly: GCF_019279795.1. NCBI lineage: Eukaryota > Metazoa > Chordata > Ceratodontiformes > Protopteridae > Protopterus > Protopterus annectens. The sequence goes on from NC_056748.1 coordinate 14,403,996, forward strand.
TGTCGGTACTGGAAAATTAGTGCAAGTATCTAGTGAGGGAATGGAACTCATGGCCTTTTGATCTTCTAGGACCAAAGAGAAGTGTCTTACCTGTTGAGTCACTGACACTATTAGTTAAGCTTTGTCATGACTTTTGTTCAGTTTCTATTTGTTTTGATTTGTTTTGCCAATGTATTTCCACTGATTGGTATGAGTTTACTACAAGTGCTGGTATACCATTAGCTTGCAAAACACTCGCTCGTTTTGGCAAATGCCCTAACTCCTACCATCCCATTTCCCTTGCACTACCACTAAGCTAAAAATCCCTCCTAGAACTCTGACCCTAACTATAAAAGCGACTCCAGGTTACTCCCTAAACCTAAAATTGTCCTCCCCTCCCTAATCCTAATTCTGAGCCAACTCCTGATTGCTCTCAAGAACTAAAATCCCCCTTCCTTTCCCTAACCCTAACTCTGCACCAACCCCTTTCACTCTCTATACATAAAATTCCCCTCTCCTACCTAACCCTAACATTTACTACCAATTACTCCCTAAACCTAAAATCCCTCTCCCCTTCCTAAATCAAAAGCCCTCCTCTCCATTTCCCTTCCCCAATTCTCCGGTCTGCCAAAAGATCTTGATGGTGTCCAAACACTGCAGCAGCTGTTTTTTGATCTCATATTCCTGGATTTCGAGCAACGGGGGTTCAAGTGGCTATAAATGTCCCGTTTTTACTGATATGAATCATGTTAACTTAGATAAAGAGCACAATAAAGAAACTGTTTAAAGTGCAGTTTGCTCTGCCTCTTGAGTAAGTGTGATTTCAGCTTTTGTATACGTAAGTAAGTAAGGCAAGTGCATGGAAAATGCCCTTGGGTGTTAAGGTGCACTGTATTTAGTTCACTTTAGTGATGAACAATTTAGCACTCACGTTAATACTGCCATGCAGTTTAAGCAGGAATGGTCTAGTTTTACCATATAACAGCAGACTAAATAAATATTCATAAATATATTGTCGACTCACAGTAAGACGTTGTCCTGTTTGATTCTCAGCTAAAGCGTCTTCTGTGTGGAAACATGCGTGAATGGGCATACCTTCGTTGAAGGTTGTGTGTCAGGGCTGGCAACTCGGCACGTAAAAATCTACTGCCAATCATTAGCGGACCGGAGTTCCGCTGTGGCGACCCCTAACCGGGAAAAGCCGAAAGATACAACAACATCTTTATATAGAGCAGTTTACCTTTTGGAGTGATTTTGCAGCTGTTGTATTTCAGGGGACTATAGAGATTTTATTACAAGGTGTGCCACATGTTGCAGTTTATTTGATGTCATCTGGATCCACACCAGAGAAATATGTGCAGAACTTAAAGTAGTGTTGACATAACAGAGGATACAGACATGCATCTTAAAGTAAACAAATGTGCTTTTGAATGAAAATTACAATACTTCAGGCATTAATCTGGTTTATAGTCTGAAGTGACTAAAGTAAAAACCTTTGTGGAAGCTCCCTTCCTTTCAGATTTTACTGAGCTGAAAACATTGAAGTATACTTAATTACAATGCAGGGCTATTACCAAAACTGTCAACCTTGTGTATATCTTCTGGGTCAGTTCTTACTCAAAGATGTACTTTGGACATGGGGAGAAGAACAGGAAATGGCATTTGAAAAGATGAAAACTTTGCAACAATCTAGTAATGTGCTTTTCTCCTGTTCACGTAAGCCTGGCCATCTCCTCAATGCGTAACCTTTTATGAAATGAGTTATGTTTTTATATGGATACCTGATGATAGGCAGATGTTCTTATATACTGACACCTACTGAGAACAAATATTTAAAACTGGACAAGGAAAAACTAACCATAATTTTTAGAAATGCAGACCGTTCATAGATTTGGCTATTTTTTACCATAATGTTTAGATTACAAGCCATTGATTGCATTGTTTAACGTAAAGAAAAGTGTTCTACAATTAGATTCACCAAGGGTACAGAGATGTGTGATGGTTTTGAGATCATATGAGTGTAAGACCAGGAAAATGTCACACAGATGCTAATGTATTGAGTTGGTAACCTATTCCAGAAAAGCATACAGATAAGGATATACCTGATCGTGCAGTAATGTTAGATACCATGGACAATGCACGAGTGTCTACAGAATAAAATGAACAATGAAATATTAACGATGCAATTTTTTTTGTGCAGCTTCATGAATGATTAGAAAAGTTGTCTTGTAATAAGTGAGATAAGGTTTATACCATATTTTATTTCTAAAAGAACAACTTTAAGTGTCAAAGATGGCTGTCTAACATGGCACTCTAGAGTAATCGTTCTTCATTACTGAAGTTATTATATAAGGCTTATCCTGCAATATCAGTGATGTCTAGCATGGGGTCAAAGGTCATGACTGCACAACTTGTTTTGCTGCTTTCCCTTGCAACCCTTGCAGATGGTGATGGTGAGCTTCATTTCACCCAGCACACTGTCCTTTGACAGCCTCATTTATTTTGAAAGGGGTCCTATAGGAGAATGGTCCACTTAAAAAGTCACTGCTGAATAAACTGTTAAAAACGCACCTGAAGTATATTCATTCATTCATTCAGTTATTCATTTTTTTCATACTTGTGTTATCCTATTCAAGGGCATGGGGGAGACAAGTAACATATGTAAGACAGTCAGAACCAGACCTGTAATGGAATGCCGAATGATCTCACACACACACACACACACACACACACACACACACACACACACACACACACACACACACACACACACACAAAGACAATCAGAACCAGACCTGTAATGTAATGCCAAATGATCTCTCACACACACACACACACACACACACACACACACACACACACACACACACACACACACACACACACACACACACACACACACACACACACACACACACACACACACACACACACACACACACACACACACACACACACACAGGTACACACACATACAAAGACAATCAGAACCAGACCTGTAATGCAATGCCGAATGATCTCACACACACACACACACACACACACACACACACACACACACACACACACACACACACACACACACACAGAGACAATCAGAACCAGACCTGTAATGGAATGCTGAATGATCTATCACACACGTGCACACACACACACACTACACATGCACACTTTCTGATAATTTGAAGAATTACTTTTACCATTGTATGTATTATACACAAAGACACACACAAAGACTACATGCACACTTTCTGGCAATTTGAAGAATTACAGTAATATATACTGCAGTGGTGGTGCTGCGGTAGCGTTGTCGCCTCACACTAAGACATTGTCCTGTTCGATTCTCAGCTAGAGTGTCTTGTGTGTGGAGATATGCGGGAATAGGTGTACCTTCGTTGAAGGTTGTGCGTCAAAGCTGGCAACTCGGCACGTAAAAATCTACTGCCAATCATTAGCGGACTGGAGTTCCCCTGTGGCGAACCCTAACCGGGAAAAGCCGAAAGACTCAACAACAACAACAGTTTTACAAATGGATTTATTTTACTTCCTTTTCTCTTTATCTAAAGTCTGATATTGGAAGGAAGCTTTCTTGTACAATGTGTTGCATTCTACAAAAACTTTCATTTGAAATGCTGAAATGTTGTTTTGTTGTTATTTTGAGAAACTGATTTTTTATGTTTAATTTTGAAGTAAAATTATATTTTGTTTATTACCATTTACCTCTATATTAATTAAATTAGTATTTTAATAGTATTTGTTTCACCTATATACTGAAGTTTATTTTTTTAGTATTTATTACAGATTGCATCACTTTTGCAAACTGCTGTTGTAAATCATTATAATAATAGCTAAACAGAGATGAGTCTTTTGTGATGCAAGAGGAAAGTGGAGAGCTGGACAAAAGCTCAGGGGAACACCGGGTGGACATGTATATACTGAAAGACCTCCAGTCAGCAAATTAATCGGGGCTCCAAGTGCTACAAGGCAGCAGTACTAACTGCTGCTTCAGTGCTACCTCACACCTGACCGCTCTCTCAACACATGGTTTTTGACAGTTGTGCTAAGGTCATCCATGGATTGGGCACTTATGGAGTTGATGTCCAAAGACATTTATGCTACAGTGTTTGTTACTTCTCAAAGAGCTAGTCAAAAATTAAGATAAAGTTTTGATATGTGTGTTATTCTAGAAATGCTAGCTTTTGATAATGGATCTTGTTTCACTAATGTAGAATTTTTCTAACTTTAAGAAGGGAAATAGAATTATTATTTGAGGGGTACCGATTTTCTAGCTTGTTCTAAGGGTTTGCCAGACTTTGAATGAAGGGATAGGTGAAGTTAATGATGAGAATGTTGAAACAAAATTGTCAGGGTTGTTATTTCATTACAGAATTATATTTCAGATGCATAAATGCTAATGTCAAAAGATCGATTTCCACACCTTAATTGCTTTTACTAGATACGAAAGGAAAATTCCAAAGAAAACGTAGGCTCAGAGATTCACATTCTTTTCATCTAGAACAATGCCACTCCCTCCTGTATGCAGGTCTTTGCTCTGATACATCTTCCTTAACTATATCAGTCCTAGAGTCAGAGCACATTGATGATAGGGTGCTGTTTCAACAAGCTCTTCTTTTCAGAGAAACAATTCCTGATGAAATAACTGGCAACCACTTCAGAAGCAAACAGTTTTTAACATACCAGGTTGGCAAGCTTTGCACCTGAGACAAATTCCATATGTGTACTTTCTGCTATGGACCTAAATAGATATCCAGTGCATTTGACAGTTGTCTCAATTTTTTCATGTTTTTAATGAAACAGTACAGCTCAAGGCAAATACATCCATCCACTTTAAATGAACATCTATCAAAGTGAGAAGCATTTATAAAAGAAATGGGTCAGTACATTCAGCACACAGTCTAGATCATGGCTTCCCAAGCAATTCCCATGGGTATAAATATATCTGAAAGTGACTTAGTGCTTGCTTGACACACATCCCACATATTTAGTTCCCTTCTCCCATCTTGTCCATGCTGGCCCCATAAATAAGATCTGGTTAAGCCTTTCATTGTGAATATTCTAGGAGGAGCTTGACGTAACATTTTCAGAATTACACCAAATGACTTCAGAGAAGACTTTTGAATCTAAATCTGCATAACACACTCACCTCTGACATTAATGGCTAGTCTTTTGAAGTGGTATGGCACACATCTTGCCTCATTATTATGGCAAGCATTTCAACACACATTCATAAACTTGCATTAAAATTATATATTTCGCGCTTGGCTGCTTAGGGTTCAATCTGCTTACTGTGTTGTGATCCTTTCTTCTTGACATCTATCGTCAGTACTTGATTAGACATGCATGATTCTCTAAGCTTTTCTGGAATATGTGACTTACTAAGTGCATCAACATTTGTGTAAGGAATTGATTTAGGTCTGAAAATTTTTTTGCTTAGCATCTTGTGGCCTATGAATTGCTGTAGTCCTCCAGACATGTCCGTGTTTGTTTTAATACATTTTTGCATTTTTGAAGTATATTCATAGGTCTTTAATTTCAGACTACACATGCTTTCTTTCTCTCCAGTTTAACAAACCTTGTTCAATCACTTCATATTAAGCAAACTTGGCCCATTACTTCCCACATTTATTCAAGATATTTTTACCTTGTGCTCCTCAAAAGCAAGTTTCACATCAAGAACTCCACTATTTTTGTATGTTTCTCTGTAGACATTTTCAAAGTAAATTCACATGGTTACAAAACTTTACTTCACCAACTTTCACTTTATTCGTTAGAGTAACACAGCTCCCAGTATGAAACCTTAAAATTCACATTCTAGTTTCACTTCTACTAGGGCTCAGATAACTTTTAGTAGATTTAAACATGGGCACAGGAAATGTTTGTTCTGGTGTCTCTTTTCTCATCTCATTAGTAAGAACAGTATGTCAGGAACAAGTACTAACCTCCTTTTTCAGTTCTTTTAGCAAATTCTTTCTGAAAGAAACATTTTATATATTTTTTATTTTTGCAAACTATAGCTGTATGACAAACCAAACACTTCCTTAATTGTAACATGTAATATCCTTAATTGTAACATGTAATATGCATTAGCATTATTTCTTGTATTACTTCTGGGTCAATTCCTGTTTTTTGCACTGCTTGATATACCATGGTAGTTTGTTTTACTTGTAAAACATGCCCATTTTTGGTTGCTGCTTCCATCACGAAAATAATCTTTAAAACATTCTTGAAAGCAAAACTGATTTCAAATAACAGTCTTCTTTGTATGTGATCATTGTTAATTTCACATTATTTCTCTCAGCATTTGCTGTCATGTCGGTTGTTAGTAAAGGTCATGAAACTATTTTCTTAATTCAGTCATGTATCCAGTAATAGAGGCAGTAAGCTTTATCATACGACATTCAGACCTGTACCACTTTACTGTCATTAGGTGCAAGGTTAAAATCATTTTAACAAGCTTACAGTATAAGCCTTTTCACTTTGTTTATCAAATTTCAGGAAGCTTCTTACTAAAACATATGCTTAAAATCCATAAACTCATGAAAGTATAGCTGCTTAACTGTTTTATTACTGTTTTCCTGATTTCATATCAAAGCAGGTAGAACACTTGACATTCTTCTTATATTTTCGCTTTCTCTTCCTTTGGGTTGATGTAACCACTGAACTCTTTAAATCCTTTATATTCTTGTCATAATCTAAACCAGTAGACATCATAGGATCATTGTTAAGTACTAGGCTAACTGCCATTGTAGGTTATTTAAAGCCTAGCCAATTTCCCTTTTTTGTGCTCAAATTAATCTATCCCATTTGGTTAGAGACTGGCTTTACCATGGTCGATAATTGTATATTACCCCTAATGACAATAACTGGGATCATAACATAGATAATTTGAGGGAACCCATGCATGAGATAAAGCATTTACAAGTTGCCTCGGTCATTTAGTTATACAGAGGGGCAGTCCTGGGGTACATTTCCTGCTTCCTGTCCATAGATCCAAGTTGCACTTGAATATGGACAGGTATTGACTTATGGCAGGCAGGGTCAGATGAACCATTTATTTCCCCTATTTTGTTGAGTGGCATGATTACTTGCATGATATTCATATACTGTATAAGCCCATAGCTCAAGATCGCAATCATCTTAGGTGGTATTTGCGGACTGTCCCGCAATCTGCCATGTAATAGACTGGGCCATTCACCATACCCTTCATCTCGGTATAAATGGTTCAAAAAAAAAAAAAAAAACTCTAGTAATTCATGCAGTAGTGAAAGCAGCAGTAGATAAAATTAATTTCGCTAAAGGAGTATCACTGTTGTGGTACTCAGATGACTACTAGAGGAACCATCACAAAGCATCAGTTAACAGAGCATCAAATGATAAGCAAGTAAAGAATGACAATGCTGAGGGAGGAATAAGTTACACAGAACTTTATGCTGGTAGTAAGGTTGTTGTTCTTCTTTCGGCTTTTCCCGGTTAGGGATTGCCACAGCAGAACTCCTGTCTGCTAATGATTGGCAGTAGATTTTTTACGGGTGCCGAGGTGCCAGCTCGACGCCCAACCTTCAACGAAGGCACGCCCATTCTACGCATGTCTTTCGAATGCCATTCTACTGCGGGGAAGACATGCAGACTCCACACAGAAGGCGCTCCAGCCGAGAATCGAACGGGAGAACCTCTTGCTGTGAGGCAACAATGTAAAATCAGCATATTGAGCAGTAGCATTTGTGGGGTAAGTTAAAGAGCAGGAGGAAGAGGAAAATGAATGCAAGCTCTGAAAAAGAACAAAAAAATAATATCCTTGAAGAAATGTAATGCTGAAGAAAAGCTTGTTTTATGAACAAAAATATTCCATGGTTAGCATGGAAGGAGAGACCTCTGGGCATATGGACACTGATTTTAGTTCTAGAAGAACATTTTTTAAATATACTGCCTTCCACCCTATAAGTAACAGTAGAAAATCTTCACTATTCTTTTTGTGACTTAGTTATACACAAAATAAAACATTATAGGATCATGTGGTTTGCAAGATATGCAAAGAAATTTGAGTTGCACTTAAGTTTACGTATAGGCTATAATTTTGTTGTGCTAATGGTACAAACAACTACAGCACAAGGCAGGCTTTTTCCTCTGTTCAAAGAGGATGTGCGTATGTATGTATTAGATTTTTATTAACCAAGTACCAACTGAGCTGAAATCTCCTTAGCAGAGTATTTCCAGAGAAAAAAGCTCCACAACAAAAACAGGGATGTTAATTTGAGTAGTCAATCAACTTTAGCAAGATAATTTGGGGATTAAAGGCAAGGGGGCAAAACTACAGAAAACCAAATAACAATGGCAGAACATGTAAGTGCCACCAAAATAACCACTGAGACTGGACTCTAGTGATGAGACATAGCAGAACCAGTCACTCAGTTTCCTAGATAGAAATACAGATTCCTAAAATGAGACTTCTTCTTCTTTTGGCTTTTCCCCGTTAGGGGTTACCACAGCAGATCACCTGTCCGCTCATGATTGGCAGTGGAGTTTTACAGTGTTGAGTTGCCAGCCCGGTGCCCAACCTTCCACAGAAGGCACACACATGCACGCACTCACATCTAGGGCCAATTTAGAGTGTCCAATCCACCTATAGCATGGCTTTGGGATGTGGGAGGAAACCGCAGCACCCGGAGGAAGCACGCGACCAGAGGGAGGGCATGCAGACTCCACACAGAAGGCACCCCAGCTGAAGATTGAACCGGAGAACCTCTTGCTGTTAGGTGGCAGTGCTAACCGCTGCACCACCGTGGATGCCCAAGATTCCTAAAATGAGACAATCACAGAAAACATTTCTAGGGATCCTGAAGAAAAGTTTGTCAATTGCAAACAGAACTTGTTATCTGGCAATAGTTTTATAACAATTTCCCTTCTCTCTGTTCACCAGGTTAGACCCAGTAGACATGATTTCTTGATTCAGTAGTGACCTAGGGACATTGGTCTAGTTAAATTATTTCTCAAATTCTTATAATATGCAAATGTGGCTTTTGGGCTCAACCCCACACATCTGCAGCATGTTGCTTGTTTATGGTAAGACTGCAGCAAATTATTTAGGCAGGGATTTGACTGATGCCTGGGACCAATTAAAAGAGCCATTGAGACAGATGACCCAAGACAAAATGAGGTCAGTTATTAGACAATCTATGCAGGATACGTCTTTCCAGAATTAGAGCTCTCCAACTGGATAATCAGGCTTTGTTTGAATTAGAAAAGGATGAATTGCAGACATTGCTAAGGAAACTTTAGAGTGAGGAAGATGAAAAACCATTACCCCATCAGGCAATACTGAGGGACATGTTTGATTCTGATACTCCCTAAACTTTGAGAGTGCTGGCAGGAAGAGTAAGGCAGAAAAAAGTAGAAAGAGTTATTCCCTGGGTGGTGTCGCCAGATTTTAAAAGAATTTATGAAATTCAATGGAAATTTGTACTCTAGTGAGTATGTAGTTCAGGTACATGAAAATGGCAGATAACATTTTTCAAAATCTGGATATACCCTGATTGGAAGATATGAAGGCTAGAAAACTGGTCACTGATATTATTCCTGATGCGGTCAGGTGAAAACTGGCTAAACAGGGAAATAACAAAACACCAGGGCCAGCTGGTCTGCCTATAGAACTGTGGAGAATGGGGGGGGGGGTGCAAGTTAATTTAGACTTGTATGAGTCTAATGAATGAGATCTTGAGGGCACAAAATGTACCACAGTCCTGGAAAGATGGAATAGTGTTGGCTATTCTTAAAGAAGGAAGGAAGAAACCCTAAATACCCAGACTCTTACAGATCAATTACAGCTCTAAACTATGATTATAAGTTTTTATAGGAATTTTTGCTACTAGGCTGACTGCAGTTGTTGGACAATTGATCAACCAAGATCAGTGCATGTTTGTTGAAGGGAGAAGAACAAGTGATAACATTTTGAGAGTTCTAATGATAACCCAAGATCCTCAGCATACAGGCACAGAGCAAGCTGTTCATAGGCAGGTACTAGGCTATCAGCCCAAGGGCCTACGTAAGCCTAGCCAACAAGGTTCCCTGGCTTATACCACCCAAGAAAGTTATTTTCCTGTGCCACTGTTGAGCAGAGACACAGAAGTGATCCCTGGGGTGTTGTTTCTGTTGATGGAGAAAAAGCCTTAATCTGGTTTGAATGGCCTTAATTATTTGAGGTATCACTGAAAAAGGAACTTCCTCATGATTTGCTTGAGTTGTTGGAGGAAAGTATAGATATATGAAAGCTAAGATTAAAGTTGTGGCAGCTTTGTCAGGACAGGTCCAGATTACTGCTGGCACAATGCAGGGCTTCACAACCTCCCTGCTCCTCTTTTCATTGTATCTTGAGCCTTTGGCCATTGCTGTTAGGCAGTCAGGACTTCAATGTTATATCATCCACAAAGAGGACGATTTTAAAATCTAATGGACAATATAATTTTAATCCTGGTGAGGCCCAGAAGCAACATTACCTTGTTTTTGATGTATTGAACATATGTAGGTCATTTTTGGGTTATAAGATTAACAGACTGAAGACAAAACTTTTAACAGTTTATATAGATCCATCACACTTGTTAGCAAGAGTTAATTCAGACACTTGGAGAAGGTAAGAGATAAAATGTTTAGGATTGTGACTGAAACTCTCGTATGACAGTTCTCACCAAAAATCCTTGATCAAGTGTTCAGGAAAATTCAGCAAAACCTACAGAGATGGAAATTGTTGGGTTTGCATTTATATCAAAGAGTTCAAGTGTACTACTCCATATATTGTATCTTGGGCAAGCATTTTGGATTCCACAACAACAGGGGAAAGTAGCCAAGGTGGTTGACTGAATGAGAGAGCTGGGAAAAGCTTGTCCTGTGTTAAATAAAATTAAGAATTCAATACACAGGAGGTTCAGATTCAAAAGTTTACTAGTGTACACCAGGAGGCAAAAAACCATACAAGTATAGAATTTTGTCTGACATGAAACAGGAAGCACACAATTTTATAAAGGTTTAACATTCAAGCTATGCCCACCTTACTGACGTGATATGTCACAGGGCATCTACATCACTTTAGCTTACAAGCCTCTATTCTTTTAATCTGCTGATGCAGTATATTTTAAAAACTTTTCCTCTAGATACAATACAGCCTTGCTATCCAGCTGGTCAGTCATAATGTCTTTCTGTAAAGTTACTTGTTCAAGGTTTCATATCAGGTCGAATACAATAGCAGCTTCAGTCTTTTAATGTATGTCTTTGTTCTCTGTTATACTTTCTCACACAGCTGTGTGCTATCTAAGTAACACATATATCAAGGCCAGATCATCCCAACAGGAAAGAGCAGAAGATATTATTTCACACATTTAATTTCCTGACCCAGCAGATAATCACTTATGAAAAGCATAAACATTAAAACTTGCTAAGCTAGCATTCTGCCAGGGTCAGAGATCAGCTTTTGCTTCAAGCCACACTGCAGTTTCAAAACTACTTCACATTTAGACATGAATTAATTTTACTACTATACGATTAATAGAATAAAATGCATTATATACTACTTTGCTTTTAAGCTAGCATTTCTCATGTATTCAAATACACATTTTTCTAACATCCTGCCAAAGACCCAGCGAAATTTGGGAGTTCCTGATATTCCAAAATACCTTACAGCAATACACCTGGGATTATATGCTAGGTGTTGGGCAGATGGATATCAAGCAGTTAGCAAAGAGATGATTTGGGACAAAATATCCTGGGCTGCAAAGGAAGGCCGTATAGGAACTATTCTGGGGTCAACAGCACCTAAGTTGGATAAGCTGATCCCAGCAGCATTAAGTGTCCCTCTGAGTAAACTTTCTTAACTAAGGACATGAGGAGTTGGAGAGAAGAAATACTCCCTGTAGAGGCAACCAAGGTGAGATAATGGCTGTAATTAAAAGAAGGTAATAAAACTCTAAACTGGAAAGATGTAGCAGGGCTATTTGATATACTGGAGTGAGTTAGTATAGATGTTGAAGCCTTAAATGAAATAGTTGTTCAACTGAATGTCTGGAAAACTCCTAAAGAACTTTGGCCACATTTGGTAAAATGGATTACTTTTGTAAGAGATACACAGATGGTGGAAAGGCACTTGATCTCTGAGGCATATAAAATCCTTCATTTAAGATGATAAAAAAATGATAAAGTTGAGAATAAGCTGGGAAAGATATTTTTTTTTCAATAATTTTTATGTATTCTTTTCATTGATATAAAATAGCAAACATAATAGAACAGGAAGTGGGAAACCTCTTCACAGTAAGCAGTTGTTATACATTACTGGTAGTACAAAAAGAAATAAAACAATCAACCAATACTATTTAATTTGACTGTAAGTGAAGACCAATGGATTGAAATTTGTAGTTTGATAGGAAAGGTCATAAAATCTAGAATTTTCCACTTGGAAGTATTTGCACAAATATTTTTAAACACCAGTTAGATTAGGGAAGTTTTCCCAGAGATGGATAAGTCTTGTTGGATATATAATAGCAGCAGTCTGCATTTAAAGTGGACCTGTGTGTTGAGAGACAGCCTTACAAGACTATCTGAAAATATATAGAGCTGAGTATATTTTTCTATATTATTCTGTATTATAGAGCTAAATTGTTGCTTAGATATCTGTTGTCTTAGTGTTCTGCAAATATACAGAGATCAGTATATATTTTTTTGGTTTTATAATTTGCACTCTGATTCCTCACATCTCTGTTGAAACCCCCCCCCCCCCTGTTCTTGGTTGTAGTTTAAATTTGGTGGCTTTTGCAGTGCCCACCCCACTGTAGATTTGATCTAGGACACTGCCCCAGTCCCATCTCTTTACCGCATTCTACCTAATAAACCATTTCTGCACTTGCTTTTAGTCCTTTTTAATTTAATTACATTTTTTCAAACTGTGTGTGGACTAATATTGCTACATACTAAAGTGTGCCAGCTTGCACTGCATGTGAATTGTTTTTACTACTGTTTTTGCTACTTTTCTGAAAAAAAAAATTGTAAGCCTGTTTCCTACCTTTCCTGTAATTAGTGTTCCAGATACAGATTTGCTGTATCCAGGACTATTTGTAAGCTTCTGAGCCCCAAGCCTTTCTGTGTTGGAGGGAAGCCTTCTAGCTTATCAGTGGGAGTGGTAAGCACTAGGTAACCTGTCTACCACATAAGGAGTGGTTCTGGTCCAGAATTTGTAGTTATTGGCCATTTGGGCGGTCTTCCATCTCTCTCAACTTTCTGATTTAAAGGCCTGCATTTGCACTTGTTTCTGTCATGTAACTCCTGGGCCCATCTCATTTGCTCACTCAAAAAAAAAAAAAAAAAAAAATTATCTGCTTTTACTGTATTTGTGTTTCTTCCTACTTTATTTTGCTTTTGCGTCATCTTAAAAGTACTCAATTGTATTTATTACTACTTGGTGTAACTCATTCTAAGCCTTTTAATTTAAGCACTTGGGCTTCGGACCAGTTGCTTTACATTAGGAAGGTTTGTGGTCTGCACTGTAGTGGCAGGACAGGTAGCTTACATCCTTCTAAGTTGGGAACTGCTGATTGAGGGCTCAGTGTCTGTTATTCTAAAAGTGTATTAATTCTGTTTTAAGCACTTGGGCTTCAGGCCAGTTATTTTACATTAAAAGGGTTTGTGGTCTGCACTCTTGTGGGAGGAGAGGCTGGACTCTGCCCTTCTAGCTGGGAATTTCTGGTTAAAGGCTTATAGTGCCTGCATATTTAAACTGCTTCTTACTGAAATTGGTACACCTTGTTTGCTGTAGCATAGACTAGATCCAGGCCTGCTGAATCTAGCTTTGTTTGTATAACTTGAGCACTAATTCAGGCATTCTTTAAAGTATTCAGTTGTATCTATTACTGCTTGGTAGTAACTTGATTAAAGTGTAGCTATCATTCTAAGTCTTTTGGATTAAGCACTTGGGCTTCAGACCAGTTGTTTTACATTAGGAAGATTTGTGGCCTGCACTGTGGTGGCAGGACAGGTAGCTTACATCCTTCTAAGTTGGGGACTGCTGATTGAGGGCTCAGTGTCTGTTATTCTAAAAGTGTATTAATTCTGGTTTAAGCACTTGGGCTTCAGGCCAGTTGTTTTACATTAAGAAGGTTTGTGGTATGCACTGTAGTGGCAGAACAGGTAGCTTACATCCTTCTAAGTTGGGAACTGCTGATTGAGGGCTCAGTGTCTGTTATTCTAAAAGTGTATTAATTCTGGTTTAAGCACTTGGGCTACAGGCCAGTTATTTTACATTAAAAGGGTTCGTAGGTCTGCACTCTTGTGGGAGGAGAGGCTGGACTCTGCCCTTCTAGCTGGGAATTTCTGGTTAAAGGCTTATAGTGCCTGCATATTTAAACTGCTTCTTACTGAAATTGGTACACCTTGTTTGCTGTAGCATAGACTAGATCCAGGCCTGCTGAATCTAGCTTTGTTTGTATAACTTGAGCACTAATTCAGGCATTCTTTAAAGTATTCAGTTGTATCTATTACTGCTTGGTAGTAACTTGATTAAAGTGTAGCTATCATTCTAAGTCTTTTGGATTAAGCACTTGGGCTTCAGACCAGTTGTTTTACATTAGGAAGGTTTGTGGCCTGCACTGTGGTGGCAGGACAGGTAGCTTACATCCTTCTAAGTTGGGGACTGCTGATTGAGGGCTCAGTGTCTGTTATTCTAAAAGTGTATTAATTCTGGTTTAAGCACTTGGGCTTCAGGCCAGTTGTTTTACATTAAGAAGGTTTGTGGTATGCACTGTAGTGGCAGAACAGGTAGCTTACATCCTTCTAAGTTGGGAACTGCTGATTGAGGGCTCAGTGTCTGTTATTCTAAAAGTGTATTAATTCTGGTTTAAGCACTTGGGCTACAGGCCAGTTATTTTACATTAAAAGGGTTCGTGGTCTGCACTCTTGTGGGAGGAGAGGCTGGACTCTGCCCTTCTGAGCTGGGAATTTCTGGTTAAAGGCTTATAGTGCCTGCATATTTGAACTGTTTCTTACTGAAATTGGTACACCTTGTTTGCTGTAGCATAGACTAGATCCAGGCCTGCTGAATCTAGCTTTATTTGTATGCTTGTTGTTTGTTTGCTTGTTATTTCCCTGAAACGCTAATTCCACTTAAAACGCGGCTTTTCAGTGCTTCTGTGGATCCTTAGTGATATCTGCATTGCTTACTGTACTTATTTCCTTGTTTCACTTGAAAGAAAGTTACTGTTTGTCGTTTTTGCATTTAAGTTACCTGTAACACATTGCATTTAAGTTACCTGGCACTTGCTCACTAAAGCAATTATATAAGTCAGCACTAAAATATTAAAAGCACTACACCCTCACAAACCCCTTGAGTACTCGTGAGCTCCTCATTGGCCCTTTTTTTTCAATTATAAAGGAATTCCCAATACTATTCTAGCATGTCCAAAGGTCAGTTGTCAATCTCTTCTCCGGTCCAGCTGGTGAATCTGGAAATCTGCACACAGACAACCCTCTCTTCCTCCCAACAAATTCCAACACATGTGAGAGATGCAACCATATAGGCATACTGGAGGCTAAGCTCTCTCAACTCAGTACTGGCGAAACCAGTCAGGAGGAGAAGGAAACCACACTCACTACAATTCCAGTCTCACATAGACCTACCATGACAGCAAACCAAACACATAAACACACAAAAACATACTCGGAGGCTCTAAATAAAAATCTGCCTAAGCAGCAGAGACCTCAAAGCAGACACCAAGCAACACTACCCCAAAACAAAACATGTGCAACACACCAGCTACAAAAGCCAGTGTGCCGAACAGTCACAGCCCTTAAGGCTAAACAACACACCTGATGCACTTGTAATAGGTGACTCTATCGTCAGGCACACTGACGTCCCGCTCACCAGGCTGAACAAGGAGAAGGTCACGGTGAGTTGCCTGTCAGGCACTAGGATCCACCACATAACACAAGCACTCAGGTCACTCCAAGGCAAGTACAAATATGACTCAGTCATTGTCCATGCTGGTGTGAATGACCTGAGACGTACCTCCCTGGACTACATGAAAAGAGACATAGAGGAGCTCTCTGAGCATGTAGCCAAGGCCAGTATGACCCTGACCTTGAGTAGCATCTTACCCTCACCAAGAATGATGCCACAATATGAAGACAAGATGATCAATTTCAACAACTGGCTTAAGTATTGGTGTCATTCAAAGGGGATCCAATGCCTGTCAGCCTGGGATGACATGCTCGACAAGCCATGATGCTTCGCTAGGGATGGCTTACACCTGTCACCCCTGGGCTTTCGGATATTGGCAAAGGCTCTTGCTACCCCCATAGTGCCTTTTTTAGGCAAGGCTCAAAAGACAAACCCACCTCCATAGGTATCACAAGGGATAAGAAACTAAGAGTAATGCTACTCAACGCCAGAAGTCTAAACCTCAAGATGCACACACTCAAAACTCTCCTTAGCATGGAGAACATTGATATCTGTACAGTAACAGAAACCTGGTTCAAGGCTCCCGAGAGCACCCCAGCACTACCAGGTTATACCTTATACCATGCTTTTTGGCCCCAAACCTTGGACCGAACCACAAAAGGAGGGGGAGTATCAATATTCGTCAAAGATACCCACACCTCCAGGTTGGTGGCACAGCACGAAGCATCAGAGACTATCCATGTGCCTTCCAGTTTATAGCTTGCTACAGACCACCCTCCCAAACCCAGGAACCCCACTCGGCCTTCCTGAGAACACTGGAAAATATGAAGGTCTCTCCAAACACCATTATATTGGGCGACTTCAACTACCCAAACATAGACTGGGAGCATTACTCTAGCTCCAACACCCTAGCCCAAAGGTTCCTAGAATTTATAAACTCAAATGCTATGGAACAACTTGTTACCACTCCCACAAGAGGGGAAAACATACTGGACCTGATCATCACCAACATGGGGACTCTATGCTCCAGACCAGAAGTGTATCCCTCACTGGTAAGATCAGACCATAAACTAATCTCACTGGATATTCACATCCCGACTCCACCCCCTGCCCAGAAAACCACAGTGAAAAACTTCTCTAAAGCAAATTTCACACTCCTCAAAACCGAGGTGGAAAATACGGCCCAGACCGCAGAATCCTTTATAAATGCATTCTATGAACACCTTCTGGAATGCATGGATCATGCAATCCCAAATAAAACCAAGACCCAATCCTCCAAAGGCAGACGTCCTGTCTGGTGGACCCCAGCCATAAACTAACTATACAATAGAAGGAGGAAGCTACTACATGATAGAGCAAAATCCCAAAAAGGGAAGGCATCTCTGATCAGTATTAGCAAAAACCTATGGGCACTCATAAAATCGTCTAAGGCCAGCTTCAAGAGAAAAATTGCACAGGACACTAAGGATAATCACAAGGCTTTCTTTAGTTATGTTAGGAACCTGGGTGGGAATTCCCAGATATGCTCAGAATTAGTCCAAAATGACAAAAATACACCGAACCCACAGACATTGCCAACATCCTAGCTGACAGGTTCAGCAAACTTCTCCCCTCCCCACCAAAAGGGCAAATATCTATCCCAGCAGAGTGCTGCCCCTGACATCTCAGATGCTCAGGTAAGAGCTGCCCTCTCCAAAGCAAAAACACAGCATCAATGGGACCAGACGGTGTCCCGGCTGCCCTACATGAACTCCAAGAAAAGCTAAACCCAAACATAAAACTACTGTTCAATCTCAGCCTTACTACAGGATATGTACCCAAAGAGTGGTGTACAGCAACAGTGGTCCCTCTCCACAAAGGTGGTGCCTCAACAGATCCTGGAAACTATCGCCCCATAAGCCTGACTAGCTTGGTCTGCAAAGCTATGGAAAGGATCATCATGGACCTCATAAATAAAGATATTGGGGACCTACAGACACTGGATCCTACCCAGTTCGGCTTTGTTAAGGGCAGATCCTGCCTCTTAAACCTGGTTGATTTCTTTGAAACAGTCACCAAGGCCATTGACGAGGGGAAGGTGGTCCACACAGCCTACCTGGACCTCACAAAAGCCTTCGATACAGTACCCTACTCGGGCATTATAGATAAGCTCACCAGCTTAAATATAAACCCCTGTGTCACTAGATAGGTTGCAAACTGGCTCAAGGACAGAACCCACATGGTTAGAATTGCTGGAGCCATGTCAGACTCCAAACCAGTTACAAGTGGCATCCCACAAGGCTCAGTCCTGGGACCTCTCTTGTTCGGTATATATTTATCAGAGGTACAGGCCAACACGGAAGGACTGTGGCTGACCAAGTTCGCAGATGACTGCAAACTGGGCGCCATAATCGACTCTCCAGCCGACACAAGCATCCTCCAAAAGAGCCTCATAGAAACAGAAAACTGGTGCCAGAGCCATGGCCTCAAGCTAAACGCTAAAAAGTGTATAGTCATCCCCTTTGGCAAAAACAAAGTGCCCACAAATTACCACATAGGTGGTAATCCATTAAGTACAGAAGAAGTAATTAGGGACCTGGGGACCCAAGTTGATAGCAATCTCTCATTTGACAACCACGTGGCCAAAGTGGTTAGAAAAACATTTTATATAGCCCACCTAATCATGAAGGGATTCACATCTAGATCAGGTCATCGTGCCTCTTTACTCATCCCTCATCAGGCCCATAATTGAGTACAATGCCCCTTTGGGATGTACCTTACCAGACACCTGCAGCAACTGGAAAGACCCCAAAAGTACCTCACCAAGAGGATCAAAGGGCTCAAACAGATGCCATATGCTGCCCGGTTAAAGAAACTCCAGCTCTACTCAGTGGCATACCGTCTGCTCAGAGGCGATCTGTGCCTGACGTATAAAGCCATGTCCAACCCGGAATTAATGGACATGCTGCACCTCAGAAAATCCAAATCCCATCGAGCTACACGCTCGAGAGACTTGAACCTCAGCACTGAAATAAATAGGACATGCTGGAGGGACAGATTCAAAACCCAGAGGCTCCCTTCACTCTGGAATAAAATCCCAGTCCAGGTTAGGCAGAGTCTCTCATTGACTCTCTTCAAGAGGAATCTTGATGAGTGGATGGGAGATCGTAGGTTTACCCCGGGTATCACTTCTGTGCTACTGTCAGACAGAGACACAGTATACTAACCTCGAAAAAGGGCATAGCAAAATGAATTTAAAATGGGTGGCGAAAGCCAAACACACTCTGGCTAGGCTTATAAATGCCCTAGGGCAGATAGCCTAGTATGAACCTATGAACCTATGAACCTATAAGGTAGAACAATTGGCAGACTGGGGATGTTTTTGGAGATGTGAACACTTAACTCAGTTTAAGGAAGATCTTGCTACTCTAATAGAGAAGGTCACTCCAGGCCAAATACATTTAACTGAAAATTTGCTTTGATTCCAGGACTGGGATTAGAGACTCCTTGGAAACCAACCATTAGAAGTAATGTGGATTGTTTGTTTAGAAGGGAAACAACATAATGCAAAAATGGAAATCAAATGAAAGACCAAATATTAATGAGCTGGTAATTGTGACTGATTAAGTGATACAGATTGAGGAGAAAAGGTGGAGAAGCTGAGAACATATTTTAGATAGGTGGAACTCAAGGAAACATTACAATGAAAAGTGAATTATTTCATAGAGAGTTTAAGGAAATATTTTTCCTAGTGCTGTAATGAATATAAATATGTAGGGAATAGATTTGTTTATTGTTTTACTTTGCTTTTTGTTTTTGGTTTTAAAACTTTTTGTCTCATGTTAATTATTTATATTTGAAAACGTTTACATCTTGGAAATGTTTGTAGAAGGATGATAACATCTTTACTGTCATTTGAGTAAGAATATTGAGTAAGAAGTTAAATATAGATTCTACATATATCAAAAAGATTGGATTAAGTGGCATTTAAACAGATACTCTCAGCCATAGTGAAAGTAATATGGTTTAATACGTGTATGCATATACTTTTTGGAACACACTGTTAAAATAAGTAATAAACAGATTTATCACAAATATGATATGGGCAAGATTTAACTGTTACAGAGGGCAATGAGTTTAACCACTCTACAAAAGCCAAGATATTATTAGGTACCATACCTCTCAGCATCTGAGCACAATAAATCTGGACAAAGACAAAAATAATGGGGGGGACAAAGGCCCAAAAATAGGGACAAATTTTAAATGTTGCTCTTATAAACTTAGAAAGTTGTGCGCATAAAAGATCTTGTGTTAGTATACATTTTCTGAAGGATGTGAAGTCTGAAACTCAAATGTCTGTCATTATATGATGTCAGTCCTCAATGATTTGAGAGAAAACCACAAATTTTATGAGGAACAGACCAAAGATATGAGCAAAAATCTGGGGATTCTGCAAAAATCTGGATAGCTGGGAGGTATGTTGAGTACACAGTTGAAAAGCAACCTCTCTGATAAATTGTAGACTCCATTTTCTTATGGTTTTCTCTCTCTCTCTCTCTCTCTCTGTATGTATGCTGTTAGCTGCTGCTTTGCACTGTATTTTACTACTGCATTTGTTGCACTTTGACTGTATTTCACACCAACTGCTGCTTTTACTAAATTTAAGACAAGATCTGTTTCTGCTGTTTTATTCTGTTGATGTTATTAATTCAAGAAAAGCTGCGCTGCTTTTTATACTGTTGCTTATTTAATTAAAAAAAATCCTGCTTTTTTCTGTTTTTCCATTGCACTTCTGTTGGCCGTAATGTAGATTGAATTCAGACCAGATGAATTCAGTTCTGTTTGTAGACTGAGCACTAAAAATCAGGACATCTGTTTTTGGAGAAGCCCCCCCCCCCCTGTACCCTCATGGCAGGAGCGTACGGTAGGACTATCTAATTGATAATTACTGATTTGGGGCTCAGTTTGAGCTTTTACATTGGTTTCTTTGTGTTACCTGCTTTGCTCTTGCTTGTGCATAGTGCACCTTGCTCATCACAGCACAAAGGGGCTAACTCTTGGCAGTTACAGACACAAAAGTGCCAATAGAAGTATTTTCCCTTAGAAGTGAGGTGCTGTCTAGTAGATGTTCTTGAATAGCTCACAGCTGTTCAGTGAACCACCCAGCAGAGATTTTACCTCTTACCTATCAACATCAGACCCTTTAGATACCCCCTTTTATAGACCTCCTACTGCACAACTCATAGGTTAGTCACCCTAAACTAGCTCCCTGTCTGATACCCCCATTTTATTCTCATTATCTGCTGAGATACCAGGTTCAAACCTTTCATTATAGACTGTCAGTGTCCTTCTGTTTCTCCTGTCAGCCTGGTTGACATGGGTTTTTTGAGGCAGTGTAACATCTGCCTCATGTACACTGACAACCCCTTACTCCTAAATTACTCAAGTACAATTGGAAAGAGATGCGCCTACACTAAGAATCTGGAATCACTGCTTTCTCGCACCCAGAACAGCAACACTAAACAGGTTGTCAGCTCGCACACCATGACTCCTATTTCTAATATGCACTCAACACATAAACCTTCATATGCAGAGATACTCTCCAAAAACCTACCTAAACACCAGAGACCTCCAAAACATAAACATGCCATACCTAACACAACACCCAAGCACTCAATACATGTAAAAACACTAACACCTGTGTATCACCAAATACGACTCTATAGTGAGACATATAGAAGCCTTACTTACCATCTTGAACAAGGAGAATGTTACAGTCAGCTGTCTCTCTGGTGCAAGGATTCACCAGATCACACATGCACTCAAGTCTGTCAATAAACAAGTACCTTTATGAAGTCATAGTTCATGTTGGTGTTATTGACTTTTGACATACCTCTGTGGACTCTATGTAGAGAGACATGATTGAGCTCTTTGAATATGTGTCCCAGGTGGGTATATCCCTAGCTTTGAGCAGCATTTTACCCTCATCTAGGATGATACCACAATATAACAAAAAAAGATTAACTTCAATAATTAGCTTAGTTTCTGGTGTCATTCTAAGGGGATCCAGTTCTTGTCAGCCTGGGATGACATGGTGGATGAACCACACTGCTTTGTCAGAGTTGGTCTTTGCCTGGCACCTCTAGGCTTTCGGTTACTGGCCTCCCCAATAATGCCTTTTTTAGGCAAGGTCACAAGAACAAAATTCCCAGTGTGAAAATATCAAACACAAGGAAACTAAGGGTCATGCTGCTAAGCACTATGAGTTTAAATCAGACACTGCACTGTCTGGAAGTACTCCTCTCCCTGGAAAATGTTGATGACTATGCAGTCACAGAAACCTTGCTCAAGTACAAGAAAGTACCCTGGCCTTGCAAGGCTACAATGCTTTCCACACTTTCAGACCACAAATTGAAGGTGTGAGAACTAAAGGAGATGGAGTATCTATCTTCATTAATGGCAATAACACATCTAGACTGGTTAGACAATAAAACTCTATGGAGCTACTCCAAGTCCAAATTACCGTGGGTGAGACCCCCCCCCCATCAGGTCATCATCAGTTACAGGTCCCCTTCCATGAACCAAGATCTGCACACAGCTTATTTAGACCTACTTGGGACAATTAAGGTACAACCTAACACCCTAGTCATGGGTGACTTCAACTATCCTTCCATTAATTGGGAAACTTATATGAGCCCAAACTCACTTGCACAAAAGTTCCTGGACTTTGTTAACTGAAATTCCCTGGAACAAATAGTGCACCACCCCACAAGGGGCTCCAATATTCTAGACTTGGTCCTCACCAATATGAGTGATCTATGTAAAGCCACAAGTTTAGGTGCCACACTGGTTAAATCCGACCATAAATCAGTCATTTTTGAAGTAGGAATAGCAAAAGAACTCCCCAAAGGAGAAGTCAGGCTAAAAAACTTCACTAAATCTAACTATAACCTCCTAAGGGAAGGTAAAAATGACTTCAATGCTTCAGTTTCCAAAGATGGCATTGACGGCTATACTAAGATATACACTGATGCTCCGTATAAACATCTATACAAGTGTATAGACACAGCCGTGCTGGATAGGATTAAACCAAGATCCTCAAGGAAAAAAAAACAAACCATCCTGGTGGATGTCTAGCATTAATAAATTATACAATAAGCAAAAGAAGCTGCTGTCTAAAAATAAAAAAGTGAGACCCCAGAACTGGAAGAGCACCCTCCTCAGCCTAAACAAGCAAATAAGACAACTCCTAAAATCTTCAAAGAGCAACTATGAGAAAAGATTTAGCAGCCATAGCCAAGGATAACCATAAGGCTTTCTTCAGCTACGTCCGCAACCTAAGAGGTAGGACTCAGATGTGTGCTGTACTAATTGTGGATGGCATCACACACACTGACTCTGTGGAAACTGTAAACCTGAAAGCAGCAGGTTTGGTGAACATTTCACCCCCCATCTCCCCCGAGCATATCACACTCCATGTCTTCATCATCTCCTCCTCCCTGTATCTCCAAAAAGCAAGTCATCAATGCTCTCTCCAGGGCTAAGAACACAGCCTCCATGGGACCAGATGGCATTCCAGGCTGCATTCTTAATGTTCTAAAACAAGAGCTAGCTACTCCATTAGGCACTCTGTTCAGCCACAGCCTGATTATTGGCTTTGTCCCCACTGAATGGAAAATAGTGACTGTTATCCCCCTCCTCAAGGGTGGTTCGGCAACAGACACCAGTAACTATAGACCTATAAGTTCAACTCACCTCATCTGTAAGGCAATGGAACAAATCATGATAGACCTCATAAATAAGGATATAGGTGACCTCCAAACCCTCGATCTGTCCCAGTATGGTTTTGTCAAGGGGAAATCATGCTTGCTAAACTTGATGACTTCTTCGAGAATGTGAACAGAGCCATAGACGAGGTCAAAGCCATTCACAAAGCCTATCTTTAATTGGTCAAGGCCTTCAATACTATCCCACATTCCAGCATCATTGACAAAATAACCCAGTTGAATAGCAACCCTTATGTTGTCAGGTGGGTTGCAGACTGACTCACAGATTGACAACACTTAGTCAAAGTGGGAAACTTTACCTCTAGTAGCAGACCTGTCCTCATTGGGGTCACACAAGGGTCAGTGCTGGGCCCCCTCTTGTTTGGCATATACTTCTCAGAAGTCCAGGCCAAAATGGCGGGGCTGTGGCTAACCAGGTTTGCAGATGACTGCAAATTAGGTGCTATCATTGAATCCCCTAGTGATGTCAGTGTACTGCAAAAGGGGCTTACACAGACCAATGACTGGTGCCAAAGCCATAAAAATTATTCCCTTCGGTAAAACTGTCCCTGCTGATGGCAAAATAAGCAATAATACCCTAAGTACCAATTCAGTAGTGAAAGACCTGGGAACACAAGTTGACTGTAACTTCAACTTTAACCACCATGTGTCTACTGTGGTGAGGAAGGCATTCTATGTCACTCACCTGATTAGCAAAGGCATTGCCTCAAGAGCAAAAGAAGTTATAACTCCACTGCACTTGTCCTCATCAGACCTATTATTGAATATAATGCTCCATTTGGTATGTACCGTATCAGACACCTGCAGCAAGTTGAAAGACCTCAGAGATTTCTAATTAATAAAATTTAGGGTCACCAGCACGTGTCTTATACGAACAGTGTGAAGTCACTGTCACTGTACTCAGTAGTGTATAGACTACTTAGAGGTGACTTATGTCTGGTTTACAGAGCTATCTCTGACCTAAATCTAATGGAAATGGTGCACATCCATAAGTCATATGGGACTACAGTATCCTGTTCCAGGGATTTCAATCTAGCCTGCAACATAAGCAAGATCTGATGGAGAGACAGATACATCTCTCAGAGGCTGCCACTCCTCTGGAATAGGCTTCCAATCCATATCAACCAAAGCACCTCCATGACCCTGTTTTAAGCGCAACCTGGATGACTGGATGGAATATCGTAAATTTCTGCTGGGGATTGCCCCGGCTTCTCTCCTGGACATGAGTAGTCCTTGCTAGATAAACCTTAGGCATAGATGATCTCTCTCATCTAATATTATATTGGAATTTAATGGCTAGACCTGTAAAGACCCTCGGGTCAATAGCCTATTAACATCCTATGAACTTATAAACATACATACATACACACATATATATATATATATATATATATATATATATATATATATATATGTATATATATATATATATATATATATATATATACACACACACATATATACACACACACACACACACACACACACACACACACACACACACACACACACACACATATATATATATATATATATATATATATATATATATATATATATATATATATATCCTTATATACACAGCATTTGCTTGTGCAGTGGCTGTTTAAGCATCAGAACATTTTCCATCAACACAAAGTCCAGTGTTGGTAAAGGGAAATGTAACTATTACACAGAGCAGGGTGCCTTATAGAGCCTCTTACTTGTATTCATAAGCCATAGTGGGGGATGGGCTGTAGTGCCTTCTGAATGCTCCATTGCAAACCTAGCCATTATAGCACCTTTCATTAATCTTACTGAATCATTGTGAGTCAGCACAAAAGGCTGAAAACTTTCCAGACTGATGAGTGTGCTGCATATGCATACCAGTCTGGATATTTCTGTTGTCAGTTATGGATGCAGCTGACATGAACCTCAAACCACATGAGTTTAGATAGCTGAAATACTTCTGGGAACAGTCAGCAAAGAAAGTGTCAACATATACTGCTGTGACAAATAATGTTAGTATTCTTATCACAAGACTGAGATCCTACAAAGGATCAGCTGGACATGGAAGGAGCATGGTAGGCAGACCTCTCACCTGTCCCAGTTTTGGAGGAATGTTCCTATTTTTGGTCTAGATTTATCCCGGGTGTAGCTAGGTATACTTAGTGACCTCAGATGAGTACATTTTTTTCTGAGCATCTCTTGGAAACTTCAACACTCAAAAAGCAAAGAAAGTTTAAAACTGTGCAAATGAATATTTAGAGGACAAAAGTATACAAAGAATGTTTGTGTGAAAGGAATACAGCTGCATAAACTGCTTTTTATTGGAACAAATGGTAACAGTTGAAAATAACGTGACCCATTCCTATATGGATTGGGGATAGCGTTTTGAGGGTTGAGTACATTTTTAAAATCCTAGGTGGGAGGTGGGGCCAACACCATTAGGTTAGGGTACAAAATGAAAATTTATGGCTACACCCCGTTATCCCAGTAAGTGATGTACCTAATTTTGTAGGCATGTCCTCTTTTCAGACCTGATTTACCTCAGCCCACAATTTTCTGGTTCATCTCATCACATGTGAGTTTTGAAGATGTCTACTACACAGAAAAACATATTACATGACCAACATACTAGTGGCAACAATGATTTCACATCTTATATCTTCCTTTTTCAGAGGCAAAAATAAATGACCTTGTGTGGTAGAACTTTGCAATACAGTTCATTAACTTCTACAGATTTTACACTGTCTCATAATAACATTCTTGTATTTTTCCACCATTTCTGTTACTGTCTGTTTATCAAATGTGTTACTTGAGTGGCATCCCACATTCCTATTGGAAGTGTGAAATGTTACATGCTGTTTGGTATTTAAATTTTATGAGAATTAGATGTACAGATTTTGGGCTGTTTTTCCTTTGTTCCTGTTTTTAATGTCTACTGCACGACAGGTATAATGGTATGCCATTACTGTTGCCGTGGATACAACCCCCGCTGAATGATTTTTCTTTTTTTACAGCATAAGACAGAACCACTAGCCCAGGAAGATGTAACAGTATGGCACATGCTGACTGTTGTCTTACAGCAAGGAGGGCCATTCAGCTGTGTGGTGTCTAGAGTCTATGCTGTAATGACTGGGAAAGGTGACAGTATAGGAAATGTACATCTCAATGCAGGTAGTGGACCACTGCATTGCTTACATGGGAAATAATTATTTGTGGTTTATTTTATCTGTGATTACAAATAAAACTTCAGTTATTGTTATTTATTTTACTAACTTAATGTTTGTCAACTAATAAGTAAGCTCGTTCATGGACTCTTTTCAGCTATAACCAGGCAACAAGAGCAAGGCAAATACAATATATAGTTATACGAGTGATTTAGCATAGCTAGCCACCAAGAATGCTTTGGAGATGTGGAAGAAAACTGGAATACTCAGAGAAAATTCATGCAAACACTGCAAGAATGGTTTGTATGGACACAAACAGTTGCCATATGTCAGGAGTGATCCCAGACCATCAAGACATAAGGCAAAGCTTCTTTAAACATGAATTATTAACAATATTTTAATGCCACTTAATGGCAAATATGTGTTATAACCAGTAATGTAAAAAAAAACAGTTTCCTTTAACTTAAATTGTAACACTACAATGAGTACATTCACGGAAAGTTATACTAGTCAACAGCATTCGCATGGTATATTATAATAGTGATACAGAGATATTCTTTTGCAAGAATAATTTTTAATAACCTCCTCTAGTTCCCCATCAGTGTTCTGCTGGACCTTTGGTTTATCCTTCTACTCCCCCACTCTCCTTGGGTACCTTTGTGAACACTTTCCACAATCTTGGACAAATCTCTTCATAGGTGGGAGGGGATGACTGAGGAAGTTGGCCTTGTAGTATAAAATCATTAAACCTGCTGCTGCTTACACCTACAGACTCGTGTTTTATTATTACCTTCTGCCTCTTTGGGTGCCTGTTGTGGTTCTAAAATCATAAGAGCCAAGGAATGAGGACTTGAAGAGGAGTAATGGAAAGGGATTGCAGCCATTGTGTTGTGGCAGATAGTCAGAATACCTACCAGGAAGGAGAGCAATGTGCAATGACATCAGCACACCTTACAAATGACGTTGTGTCCCCACCCCCTTAGTTAGCCTGTAAGGTCTAATCTTCAACAGAGGTCACACAGGCATTGATCCCTCATCAGCCACTGCCTCCCCCGGACAGGCCTCCGATGACCTTACCAGCTCAAGTTGGTTATTGAACTTAGGTCACTTCCAGTACAGAAGATGCCAGACATGTGTCAATAGATTGACAGCGAGCCCAGCAACCTAAAGCAACACATTTTAGAACAGTAAAATAAAACTTTTTAATAGTATTGCACACATGAGAATGCTTAAATGAAACATTGCATTCATCTTTTGTTTTAATGGAATACAAATGTTCTTTGATTCTCTTAGAAAGCTTACAGGTGGTCATATCCACATAAAAAGCTTCACACCATGAACATACAGCAATATACACAATTCCTATTGAATTACAATCAAAATGTTCCCTTTCCTGATCATAATAGATGGTGATTATAAAAATACTCTTGAAAAGCAAGAAACCTGCTGGCAAATTAAGTTGCAGGATGATACATTTCCTGGACTGAATGTGACTGTTAATATTAAATGTTCTTTAAAAGTTAAGAACTACATTAGATAGATTGTATTATTTATTTTTAGTGTATGTCACTTTAAATTTTTTGTCCTTTTAGTTAATTAATCAGTTTATTGTGTGATTGTTAGTGGATCTGTATTGGCTGGCTGTGGTTTAAATAATGTCAGCTTTGTGCTAATTCATTCTGATGAAGCCCTGTTTTGGATGAAAGCACTCAACATTAAAACATTGGTTTCTCCTTTTATCGGTTACATCTTTATTGGGTGATATTTCGTTTGTTAAAATACTTATTACACATTTAAGTGACTCAAGTTAAACATCAACAATCACTGCAGAGTAACAAAGTAGATTAATATGATGTGGTGTGGTATATTGAAGATTTACCCACAGTTGGCGTGGTTTAATGACGAGGGCGAAGTCCGAATGATTAAATAAAGTCAACCATGGGTAAATCTTCAATATACCACAACCACGGAGTCATTTATTCCTATTATACAATGACATTATTTAAGAAAAAAAAATTGTACTTTTCTTAAATAATGTCTTTGTATAACGGTGCATTACTTCCTCTGGTGGTGGTATACTGCTTCCTTGTGTTAATGTACTGCGCATGCATATGGGACTTGCATTCCCACGCATACTCAGTACATCAATGCTTTGAAACAGAAGCAATGGAGAAAATAAAGTCTCTGTTGCTCCGGTTTTTTTTTTTATTTAAAAAAAAAAGTTTTGGGCACTTTATACCAATGGAAAAAAGTTTTGGTGACCGCAACTTTTTCCATTGACATATTGTAGGATTTACAACAGGCACACTGGCCAATTAGTGTGCACGTTTTGGAATATCAATGAGGGTCATTGTATAATCATAAATAGCCATCATGTGGTTAGTGTAAGTCAAAGGGGTGCATATTATAATACTGAGACAATAAAGATCACTACCTGTAATACTAAAAGATTTCATCTCAGTGTCATTTTTAGCAAAGTCTATTATAGTAGTGTTTTTAGCATTGAACATTTTGGTATATTGTAGTTCTCAGTTACATATAACCTCTAATTGTTAGACGTGAAAGTCTGTGTGATGGAACTGTATTTTGACAAAAGAAAAAAAGGAGAGTTATAGAAAATAGAATTACCATTTTAACATTAGGAGAACAGTACAAGAACATGCCTTTTTAGGACTGGCTGTTAACTGCAATTGCAGAAAAAGTAAGGAAGTTTTGGAGAGAATAGGTAATATATTCCCTTAGAGTGAACAAGCATTATGTCAGTATGATGCACTCTAACTTGTGTTTGACTGTAATGATTACACAGGAATATGGTTGCTTACAAGATTACAGAGAAACGCACCTTGGCAGTTCTTGCTAAGGCCAAAAATACTACTTTTAATAATAATTTATCTGGTGTCTAATAAACAGTGTCAAGCATGCCTTTGTAGAACACCTCCTAAACTTGTTTAATCTAAGCTTACTGAAGTAGTGATGCCTCTACACAAGAGTGGTCATACCATGGTCCTTAGGAACTATAGACCCATCAGCTGGACCCTCAATAATTCCATTTCTTTTAGAAGGTCACACAGGCAGTAGATAGTGATAACTGTTCATACAGATTGTTTAAATCTGTTGACACCATATGCCATGTTAACATCATAAATAAACTAAGCACTGTATGTATAGATCGTAGATGGTTCCTCCTCAAAAGCATGTACAGTAAACTAACCTTAAAAGAGCTACCTTCTGTGACCTACTATACAGAGGCACAGTCAACTAATCTAAAAGGGTGGTGAAAGCCAAACACACTCTGGCTAGGCTTATAAATGCCCTAGGGCAGATAGCCTAGTATCAACCTATGAACCTATGAGGGGTAATTATTGGTGTGCCTCAGGGTTCAGTGCTGGAACTCCTTTCCTTTTGGCACTACCTCTCCTATTACCAGACTCTGAATCAGGATGTTTGGTTAAGTCTTTCCAGATGACTGCAGACTGGGCATTATAGATTACTCTCTATTAGATACCCAGCAATTACAGAATTAACCCTCTCTAATAAGTGGTGCACATAAAACAGACTAAAACTAAATGCAGAAAAGTGCAATATTGTCACATTTGTTTAAAATCTTTTTACCCTTTGGTTTGGATCTCTCTATTTTTAACCACCATGTAGCAACTGAGGTTAGGAAATTATTTTATTTATCTCAACTGACATCTAAAGCATAACATGAAAGTCCAAGGAAGTTATTCCCTGGTAAGTTACCCTAATTAGGGCAATTATGCCCCCTTTTGTTTTTTTTTATCAATTTAGACCATCAAGTAACTGTAAAGATTGCAGAGGTTTCTAATCAAAATAATTGTGGTGGAAAGAACCTGAGCAACCAGGAGAGGCCTGATGTGCTATCATTATACTCACCTATACTGGTTCTTGAGAGGAGATCTTTGTCTTGCATTCCTCATCTAGGGAGCCTATTGTTCTTGTTCTCTTCTATCACTGTGAGACTAATAAGTCCATCAACAGCAGAGCAAAGGACTTCAGTCTCCACCAGCATATTAATGAAATGCACGGAAGGGACCAATATATTACCCAGCATTTACCCCACCTCTCGAACAGACTTCCTCTTCAACATAAGTGATACCATAGCATCTTCCAAATTTAACCGGGATGTTAAGGACACAGGAGATTTTCTAACACAGTTGCATACTTGGTACAACTGCTGTGCCCATGACCATTTGATTCTGGTGACATTGGCTATAAAGTCCCTTTTTACTGTGATTCCGAATAATTATGGAATTGAATGTATTAAGGAGATTTTGCAGGAATATGGACATCTTCCTGCTAGAAATATTAAAACTATATGTGAACTCTTACATCTAGGTCTGGAAAATAATATTTTTATGTTTAATAAACAGGTTTATCACCAGATATCTGGAACGGCTGTGGGCACTGCTGTTGCAAATACGTATGCAAATTTAACATTGGGTAAATGAGAAAACATTCATTTATATGGAGATGCCAATATGTATGCGTCCAAGATATCATTCTACAAATGTTTTGTGGATGATATTTTCTTGGCATGGCACTGTTGTAGAACTGCATCGATTCTATTTATATTTAAATGGTACCATAGAATTTCTTAAGTTTGAAATGATTATGAGGAATCCTTGAATTTTTTGGATGTATCAGGGTCTGATTTAGAGACAAGCATATATAAAAAAGATGTACAGGTTAGGAAATAGCTACACCAGAAGAGCATGCATGCAAAAAGAACATTTAGGAGCGTCCTTAAAAGTGAGTATTTGCGAGTTAGTAGGTTGAATACTTGACCAGCAGTCTGCCATGTTCAGATACAGGAAATGACTAATAACTTTCTTGAAAGAGGTTATGGTATGGAGGAGATAGAAGTGGTTAGAAAAGATGCTTTAGACTTAAGGAATGTGAAGGACAGACCCTATTTTTCTACTCAGGCTGTTAGTGTCCCTGATGGGCTGGGGTGTATCTTCCTCTCAGCCTTTAAGATATCTTATGACCTATAGTAGAGCTAGTAAAACAGTAGAGGATGTTATCAACAAGAATTGGGATATCCTGAAGGCTGTCATGAAAGGTCATGAGAGTTGGCTCCCTGATAGACCTAGATTTACCTGTCGTAATTGTAGTAACTTGAAGAAGTTACTGTTATAAATATTTTTCTTTAAACAATAACACTACATCTGTCTTTAGTAAAAAGGGTACCTTCCCATCCTATAATTATTCCTGCTGCTCGAGTATAAACCAATCTACTGAGTTTGTACATCCTGTGAATGGTAAAATGTTTGTTGTAGTGCAACATGTAATACACCATCTATTATATATCTTGCTACATTAATAAATGCTTGGGTTTCTACGTTGGGAAATCGACTAGAAGGCTAAAAGACAGGATAATAGAACACAAGTCTGAGATTCGGAGAGGAGTATTAACTAACTCTTTGGCTAAGCACATTAGTGAAACTGATGATACACATCAGTTTAGCGTTAGAGCTATACATGTAATATATCCAAATGTTAGATGGGGAGACTTAACTAATAGTGTACATATGAAAGAATATGAATGGATTATTCGTCTGGAAGCAGACAAGTATCCAGGACTTAAACAATTCACTTTGAAACCTGTTTTGAAATGCAAACAACAAAAATAAAGAAAAAGTGACTATGTATTTTATATATATATATATATATGCTTGTGAATGCTACTATGCTTTTAAAAGTCTAATTGTTACTCTTAATACTGCTGTTGATAGGATGCTGTGTCATGTGATGTGTTTGAATGGTATTTAAAAATGTTGTTTTTATGGTTGTTTTATGTAAGACACTGAAGAAGGATAGTTTGTATCTGAAAGCTTTGTCGTTTTTATTAAAAGTTTTTTGACGGTGTGGAGTACTAATTTTTTCTGCTTCATGACAGGATGGGTACCCATAAATTTACCCAGACCTGATGTTCATTACCCTTCATGAGACATTGGCAAGGCACAAATAGTCTTCGAGACCCAAATTGCCTTGTAGTTCCTAAGTTCCTATGATACTGTTATCCTATGTAGTGGGGATATTTGAGTATTTTAAACTAAATGTGCTGTTCGATGAAACTGAATGGGAGGAAGGCTGTGTTTTTTTAAAAGGGTCATTTCAAAATGTTAAATGGCATTTGAGAATTGTTTGGTATATTTTAAGTTCAGGGAGTGTGTGGGGCTTGCCTCCCCCCATAGGGGGTTGCAGGGGTGCTGAAGTTTAAAGGAGAAGGGCAATTTTTGAAATTCACTCTTTTCCTGTGTATTTGGTCTTTTTTCCACTTGTCAGCAATAGGCATTTCAAGTGTCAACATTTTAATACAGAGAAATTTTGTTCAATGTTTGTGAATTTGTATTTGTCTGTTTTCATTATATGTGGTTTATTTTCTCTTTCTTTCTTTCTTTCTTTCTCTCTTTCTTTCTTTCTTTCTTCTATTGCTTTCTTTCTCTTTCTTTTTCTTTCTTTCTCTCTCTCTTTCTTTTTCTTTATTTCTCTCTCTCTCTCTCTTTCTTTTTCTTTCTTTCTCTCTCTCTTTATTTCTTTCTTTCTTTTTCTTTCTTTCTCTCTTTCTTCTCTTTCTTTCTTTCTTTCTTTCTCCTTCTTTCTTTCTTTTCTTTCTTTCCTTTTTTCAGTTTCTAGGGGTTTGTGTTTGTTGTGTTCCATGTTATAACAATAATCATATATTAGCACGTTAATCAAAAGACAGTTTTAGTCAAGGAGGTAGTGGGGGTAATTCATATAAAACAGATCTTGTGTGTGTATTGTAATGCAAGCAGAGGCAAATTTGTATGTGTATGTGTTAAAGTGGCTATGCACACTCAAAGCATCTGCGATAGGTGACATCAGCATAGGTGAACATAAAAGAACAGAAGGTGTCCTTGCTGGACTTGAGGGTCTGTGAAGATTTATATGGAGAGCTGTAGGAACTCCAAAAGGGCATAAAAGGGAAGGACACAACTCCCAGAAAACTTCCTCTGAGGGTCACTAAATCCTGGAACAAAGTCAAGCTGTGACCCACCCTAGTACTCATATTAGATCTGAGAACAGCAGATGGATACATTACTCCATAAGGTCTGTTCACAGACAGGTATAGCAGCCTGGAGATGGAGTTTCCAGGAATGTTACTATAGTCTCATGATCTGTTCATCTGTAAACTATCCCTGTGACCCATCTTAGGATCTTACAAACTCTGAAGAGAGCTCTATGATACAGTATCCCTGAATATCACTACAGGGATAGACAGCTCTACCAAAGTATACCGATCTGCGGAAGGCCTATTATTCAGTCTACCTTTAGCCATCTCTTGGACCAGTACTAGATCGGATTACCATGCTTCAATTCACAGCCTGTAGTGCCCTTTACATGCAGTTCACCTATCTCACTGTAAACTCTGTACCCCTCTAACTCAGAGAACATCCAAATTAGTACTTGCCCTTTCTCCCTCTTCAAGCAATGTCCCCTATCATGAGTACCACTGGCAAGTCTCTTGACAATACGCATGCTCTCTGAGATCTGTAGGGCTGAGACAAATTTTGTGATATGGATGCTTGGTCTTTATTGAATTATCATTTATGACATAGTCAATCATGCATTTATAAAAATGAAAGCAAACCATATTGACATATTTTCAGTTGCAAACATTATATTTATTATTTATTATTTATTTACATTTGTTTACCGGGAGATTCCGACTGGACACAGGTCCTTTTTCAGCATAGGCCCGGGGAGAAAAGCTCCACAGAAAGACATGGTAGATGGTAAACAATAACAATCAAGGAATGTATACAGTAGAAGTGATCATGACATGGAGTAATACAGGAGCAAATTCGGCGCAATTGAGTAGTAAGCTCTAATTACAACACTGAGAAAGAAGTAAAACACGGTGCTACAAATTATCTAAACAGTAACTAGATAACAATAATAACTGACTAAAAGATAACTAAATCCTGGAAGGATTAACAAGCAGTGAGTCATCTTCAGTTCAATCTTCTATACAGTCATTGTCAATCAAACATTATATAGCTCATTCAATTCCTGCCTTCCCATAAAACTCATTAATCCTCCAAAACATTATTCTGCATGTACTGTTTCCACAATTCCCATTTTCTTTCTATGTAATTTGCTTCTACCCTTTTCTAAAAATCCCACTTCCAGTTCTTTTATTTATGTTACTATAGTCACTACTTTCAGTAAGGTTGGTTTAGACTTTGATTTCCATTTTCTAGTAATTGCTTTTTTGGCAGCAGTCACTTGTCCTTCTCTAACATAGATGAAAAGCAGATTTTGTTTAGATGCTTTAATACATAGAAACACATCAGGATGGATAGCAGCATCATAAAATATAAACAAACTGATTAACAGACAGACCTTACATACATACATACATACTTATATCTCAACAGCTAACTACAAAATGACAGTCAGACCTGCACGTGCTCAGTATTTATACACTTGTGCAAGCCCTTGGATAGCTTCTTAAAGGTACATACACACACATTGATCTACATCCTCCCTCTTAAAAAGATCGCCCTTTATAAAAACAATATTAGCGTTAGACATGCATTGGTATAGACATTAGAAACAAAGCACAATGTTCATGTCCAAGTTGCCATGTATCTGCTACATGGTTTAGAGCTATGACCAGATCTCGTAATGTAACAATCTGGACTAAATTTAGCAACAGGGACAGTCTTCAGTGAACAACTTGTATAAGGAACTTCTGGTTTTGTCACAGGAATGGGAATATTCTCTGAAACTTCCTCATGAATTGGAACAGCAGACAACTCACTCTGAGATAACGGGTCTTTCTCACAGGCTATGTGCTGTGGTATAGGCTTGGACACAGGTTTCAAATGTTTCCTATTCCACCTAAACTCTGCTCCTTGTGATTCCCCAATGTATGATCTTGGCTCTGGACAAATATTTTTCATGACACCAATCCAGTCATAACCTTTGGACATTTGCATCCTTACCACTTCTCCTTCTTGTAATGGATTGAGCAGTTTGCTGGTTTTATTGTAGTAGAACTTCTGGGTTAGGCATTTCTTCAACAGATTGTCTTTCACTGACCTGTTGTTCTTGACACATGGATCCAACAATTGACTACTCACTGGTAATGTGGTTCTGGTTTGTCTTGACAGAAGTCTCTGAGCAGGT
This sequence comes from Protopterus annectens, assembly GCF_019279795.1. NCBI lineage: Eukaryota > Metazoa > Chordata > Ceratodontiformes > Protopteridae > Protopterus > Protopterus annectens. The sequence continues at coordinate 14,440,016 of NC_056748.1, forward strand.
GAACCAAGATATTTATCATGAGGAGCATTTCTGAGATTCAAGAGATTCAGGAAAACATCACTATTATCTCATTTTGACTTCTCTAGTAATTGTTTTGTACTTTGAACTGCACTTTCTGCTGAAGCATTTGACTGTGGGTAGTTAAGGCTACTCATGACAGGAGTAAAGTCCCACTCTTCTGAAAATCTTTTGAACTCTTGGCTTGTAAACTGTATGCCATTGTCAGAAATAACTTTGTGTGGACTACCATGCACTACAAAGTGACGCTTCATCTTAGTAAAAACAGTACTGGATGCTAGGTTAGGAAGTAGTTCAATCTCAAACCAGTTAGAGTAAGAGTCTACTAACACCAAATAATTTTGACCATTCCACTCAAAGGTGTTGGTGGCTACTGTCGACCAAGGTAGTTCAGGAATCTGGTTTAGCTGAAGTGGTTCTTTGTGTTGATGTGGCTTTGTATTATTACACATGGAACAAGATAAAAGTGATCTTTCAATATATAGAAGACCAAAATATTAGTCCTCTCGCCCTACTTTTGGTAGAGTCAGTACCTGGGTGACCACAATGCAAGATAGTAATGTACTCTTGTTGCAAAGACTTTGGAGCAGTTAGCTTTGGACCTTTCATATTGATACCTTTGTCAGACAAAATCTCATCTCTGTATGGAAAATAAGGTTGCACATCTTGAGGTAAACTAGATTGCTTTGATGGCCATCCTTGATTGATAAAGTGGTTGAGCCTTTGTAAAATTGGATCTGTGGCTGTATGATCTCTCAACTCAAAAAGATGTGTGGAAGAAAAATTTCTCACTTCCATGACTTCAAAATCAAGGTTCTCATTCTCATACTGTTCAGTGTTGTTTCTGGGCAATCTAGATAAAGTATCAGCAAGATAAAGAAGTTTTCCCTTCTTGTCGACAAGAATGAAATTATACTTTTGTAACTTAAGCATGCTATGTTGCAGCCTGGCTGGAGCTGAATGCATAGTTTTTATTCTTTTAGTTCTTTGATACATTGAAACCAACAAACAAATCCTTTCTGTTCCCAGGAATTAATTATTTGTCTGTATATTTTATGTGGATAGCTCTTTGTAACTATGAATGGTGTTAAAAGATCAAACCAGATTTTTAAATCTATATTTGCATTAATAATTTTCCTAAATGAGTCAATGTAATAATTAATCATACAAGTTTTATTGGGCTTAGTTATGTTATATTGCATACTAATACATAATATGTGCCATGGCAAATAGTTTTTATCTATTTGAAATTTTTTTGTAAATCAAATTAATTTATTGATATTAGTTAGTAATTCTTTCCAATTTGCAGAATAATTTGGACTTATCCAATCTGAGATTGTTTTAGATATTGATGCTTTTATATATGTTTCTATATCAGGAAAGTTTAATCCTCCCTATTCCCATGGTCTGATATGATGTATTAAAGCTATTCTGTTTCTTTTTGGAGACCACAAACATTTTATTAGCCATGAGTTTATTTCTTTGAGTATATTCCTTTCTGGTAACAGTAGTATTGTTAAAGCTATATATATAGAATCTTGGGTAGTAAAACCATTTTTATTAACTGTAGTCTATCTTCAAATGTTAATGTTATTTTGTTCCACTTTTCCACAGAGATTTTAATTGTACTGATGATATTATTGTAGTTTTTTGAGACTAGTTCATTATTATCCTTGCATAACTCAATTCCTAGATATTTTAAGGTAGATTCTTATTTCCCTATAATGTGATTCCCCTTTGTCTGCAATTCTTTTTTTTATTTAAAATAAAAATGTTGATTTTGATTTATTGAAATGGAGTCCTGAAATCCTATAAAATGTGTCAATTAAAATATCTAATTCTTCTAATGTCTCTTTTGTATTGGATAATGTTAATAATATGTCATCAGCAAAGAGCATTACTTTAGAATTGTATTGTTCATAAACATCTACTCCTTTGATTTTTGTATTGTTACATATTGAATCTGCCAATATTTCAATAGCCAAAGCAAACAGAATTGGTGACATGGGACATCCTTGTTTAGTATCCTTTGTTATATGTATAGATTCAGAAAGGACCTAGCTCAACATATGCTAAATTATTTGTATATATATTCTTTAGTAGGTGAACAAAGGAAGGAGGAAATTCAAATAACACCAGAATTTTGAATAAATAGTCCCAATTTAGGGAATCAAAGGCTATCTCTATATCTAAGCCAATTATGAGTGTTTCTCTGTTTTCTTTATTAACATAATCTATAAGAGAAATTATCCTTTTAATATTGTCATGTGTGTGTCTATGATATATAAATCTAGTTTGATCATTATTTATTGTTTTGGATAGTGGTATTTTCATTCTGTTAGTTAATAATGTCATAAATATCTTATAGTCATTATTTAATAATGATATAGGTCTATATGAGGTACAGAGGTTTGGGGATTTATTTTCCTTTAGGATTGGTGTGATTAAGGAATATCTTCATGAGGGTGGTATTAAAGCTTGTGAATGAATTTCTAATAGAGTTTTATGGAAGAGGGATAGTATCTTTGAAGGAAAAAGTTTATATATTTCCATAATTATGCCATCTATGCCAGGAGCTTTATTATTTTTACCCCTTTTATTGTATCTGTAATTTATTTGTCGGATATGGGTGCTTGCAGATCTAGTTTTAATTTTTCTGGTATTTTTTATATCAGAACATTTTTCATCTAGATTTAATTGATCAATATATATATATATATATATATATATATATATATATATATATATATATATATATATATATAATATATATGTGTGTGTGTGTGTGTGTGTGTGTGTGTTCTTTTTGGAAATGTTCCATATACTGATTTCTATAGGCATCAAGAATGTCACCTATATCCGAGACATTTTTCCCTTTCTTTTCATGGAAGATATTTTTAATGTTATAAGCTTTTGATTGTATTTTGATTCTTGTGGATAAAGTATGTAGATATTATCGGAGAAGTGGCCAAGGTATTAATTTGTAGTTTTTCTAAAGCTAAACTAGTTTTATATGTTAGAATTTCATTGTATTTATTGTGTGATACTGCTTTCTTTTTCATCTCCAAATGAGTTTAATTTCTTTCAGCTTTTACTGACAAAAGTTTGAATTGTAGATCTAATAATTCAGAATCCCATTCCCTGACTTTTTTATACCAAATTTGGATTTTACCATATATGTAAGCTTTTAATGAGTCCCATATCATTATTTTATTTATCTCTGTGGTGTAATTAATATCTAAGAAGAACTGTAATTCAGATAATAACCAGAGTTTGAACTCTTTCATTTTAGTTATATATGCTGAAATTCTGGAGTTAAAGATTAATGGTTTGTACCCATTTTGAAGTTTTAGTATCAATGAATTGTGGTCTGAAAAGGGGCAGGGAGTGAATGAGAAATTAATGATTTTAGAGTGTAAGTCATGTGCAGGAAATATTTTATCTATTTTAGTTTGGGTATCAAATCTGTGATCTTGATGGGAAAACAACAAAGATTTATCTTCTTTAAAGTTGAAAGTATCTACAAGATGAAATGATTCTACCCACTTGTTTAAAGCTTTTGATACAGCAGATGTATGCAGAGGTTTTTTATTTGTAGTTTTAGAAATATCAAATATACAGTTAAAATCTCCTCCTAATATTAAGTTGCCTTTATAATTATTGGAAATAAAATCCAAGTGTTTTTTATCAGTTCCTGATCCAATGCCTGGGAACCAGTATAGATTGACTAGGGTCCATATTCTGTTATTATATTTAACTATTACTAATGCCATAAGGCCTTCTTTATCTTCATACTTATAAATGATTTCTGGGTTAATCACATTTGTTTTCCATAAAATTGTTACCCCTTTTGTCTTTGTCTTATAAGTGGATTGCGCCAATATCATATATTCCTTAGGATTCCATTTGTAATTGTCATTTGTTTTGAAATGAGTTTCTTGAAGGAAGACAATTTGTGCTTTGTTCAGTTTTAAATATTTCAGTAGATTTGATCTCTTGCTAGGATTGTTTAAGCCATTGGTATTTAAAGATAATAAAGTTAAATCCATCTTAGGTTATATAGACTATGTATTTTTTTGTTTTATTGTGACTATTAAACATTTTCTTCTGATAACTATAAAGTATATGTTTGAGCTTTTAAAGGAAATTATCAGTTTTATACTTTGAGTGTTTACCAATAAAGTAATGTTTTGGTCAGGCATACTAAAAATATTTTTGTGAAATAACAAATTTAAACTAATAAACGTTAACAAAACTAAGATCCACAGGATAGGATAACAATCTGGTTGTTATTCAATTAATTAATCAGCTGGTATTGTATTTAAGGTCAGTTAACATAGGATACAATGGATTCTGATGAAGTCTTGATGAGATAGATGAAAGCGCGGTCAATCCCAATTGTGTTTGCCATGCTGTTTTTGGCATATACTGAAAGTTCTATTAAATGGCTACAGTTTTTATAATCAGTGGTTCACATAATTATTGTCAATTTAATACTATTTGTTCAGAATGTGATTATTTACATTCTGTGACATTCTAGTTCTGGCTTCTATTGTTCCCTTGAACAACTTTGTCAGTTTGATGTCAATACATAAACATTTAGTTACTTAGCAGCTTAATGGTAATATATGTGTCAGATATATATTAAAAAAATTCAAAGTTAAGTTTTATTATATGATATTTATATGCACATTTACTTATATGAGAAAATCATGCTTGCCCTTAATGTTCACTGGTGTCTGACGTGTTACAAGTTAAGACAGTAGTATTATGCACAAGCCCATGTTATTAAACACTGTCTTTAATATCTATTCATGTGAAAACATTCATTTTTATGTGACGACACATATTTTATGTCTAGATTTACTAAAATCATACCTTACATAACTATTGCATGTGTTTTTTTTTTTTTTGCTGTATGCTTACATTTGAGAGACCACAAAGCTCTATGTTTATTCTATATTCAGCATATCTTGTCAGCATTATTATACAGTTAGACTTTAGGTTAGAGAGACCGCCCTTTGTTGATATGTATGTTATTAAGTATATTTTCATACCATTTATTCACACATATTAGTTAACACAAGCCATCCAGTTGGAGGATACCATTCACTAATTCATGTGGTATGTTTCCAGGCTGTTCTTAAAATATCCAAACCAATATTTGTCCTGTTCCATTTTATCAGCCTGTTCTATGCAGTGGCCACTCTGTCAGTGAACCACTCAACACACTTTCTATTCCCACAGATATTTCAGGAAGGACATCTGATGACTCTCTAGCACTTCCTGGCAACCCAAACACCCATTGAACCAGCTATCCTCATATGCCTAACATGTCCGAGCAAGCTCACCTCCCAGACCACTGGAAAGAGTACTGCACAAGACCAAGTGCTCTTAGTCTTTCACAATAACTCAGACTTAGTCCTTAATGTGTTTGGAACAAAATACATTTTAAATATAAAATTGTGCTTATTATTTTATTTATTTATTTATTTTTATCAAGAATCAACTTAGTGAGCTAAACAAGTGTTGGGAGACCATCAATATGTGTACATATGGTTTAAAACAGACCTTTTATTACATATATATATATTTTTTAAACTAAAAATGTCATTGCCAAGAATCATCCCGGAGGTTCCTCAGAGCCATTAAGCAGTATCATCACTCTGTCTCCATTACCATAGCAACCTGGGAGTGTCTGTTTCTGTTAGTGTGTCTGTGTACTGCATACCAGAGGCTCACGATGCACCTGAAGCAAAGCTTCACTTCACTGTAACTTCAAGCCTAAATTCCCTCCCTTTCAGCGAGACAGCAACCAGGAAAAAAAACAGGGAGCAAACACATCAAAAACAAAAACAAAAAGAAATCCCAACAAGCCGCCACAACAAGAGACAACACACTCCTCCAGTCCTCCCACCTCGCACTCAGCAGATGTAGAAACAAACCATTCTCTGCCAAAATATCCCAAATCACAGTTCTATCCACCCCCTTCCCCTGGATCCAGGCTAAAACACCAAATATCTCTTCCTAATCCACAAGCATCAGTAAACCTCGATCACAAGCCGCAACCCACAGCTTCTTGGAGATGAAAATGGAAACATATAACAGCTGCCAGACACAGCTGCATCCACATACACCATGTCAGGCTTAATCAAACAGCACTCAAAGCTATGATACCTGCCATAATTGATATTAACTATGTTTAGACAGAATAATAATGGCATTTGTACTAGATGACAGACATACAGCTGCATCCACGCACACCATATCAGCATTGATCAAACAGCACTTGTAGCTGTGATACCTGCCATAATTGATATTAACTATATTTAGACAGAATAATGAGGCATCTGTATTAAGAGCTTGCTACTATTATTTAATCAGGATATACATGACATTTCTAAATCATACTTTAACTGAAGAAGGCATTAGTCTCCATGACAGCATTATTTTCAAAACACTCTACTATTACTGCTATTATATATGATGCTAATTTGTTACATTTGAGTCTGAACTCTGATGAATGGTACCTTGTTGAATTAGTTAATTAATTACTTAAATTATTATAAGTAAAATCAATGAAAAATTAACAAGATAAGTATTCATTGAGTTCAAGTAGGGGAATAGAAGCTTCTATGTTTGTATTATATTTTGCTTTGTTTGGCTTATATATAATGTAAATAGTAACCCATCTTGACATACCTTTGTTTGTGAAGAATTATTGGACTATTTGAACATTCTGAATAAATCATTACTGTTTCTCAGTTGTTTAAGAATCCCTCCTTTTTTAAATAAAAACAGATGACAAGTGATGTATCATATCAGCTGATACTTTGAGAGATGTAGTTGTAAGAGTTATTTTTTTTTGGATAGCTATCTTGGAATCAGTTTTTTGTTTCTTCTTTCTAGCATCAGTCCAAGGATGTTTCTTTTATTCTTTTAAGAGTAGGGGCCATCTATTCCATTTCATGTGGGATAGACACTATGTTTTTGTTTTTGATGAATATAGTAGCTTCTTCTAAGTCATTAAAGGTTCTCATCTCATTGGCAAAAAGTATTTTTTATCTTGGCTGGAAAGGGCAGCAGTGATTAATGTTGTTTTGTTTCAACATTTTATTATTGGCCAGACTTTTTTCCTTTGTTCTAGTATTCTGGAAGAATAATCATTGTCAAACCTCATCAGGTTTTGATTGTATTTTAAGGGTGATTTTCTCCAAGCAGATTTTAATATTAGTTCCTTGTCCAGAAATGAAAGACATTTTATAACAATGGATCTAGGTGGAGTATTTGTCGAGTTAGAAGCAGGTTTACTCAGTGTCCTATGTGCCCTTTCAATTCCAAATGAAAGTGCCTCTTTCAAGTCTAAAAATTCAGGAATCCAGGTTGTTAAGAATGAAATAATGTCTTCTCCTTCAGTGTTTTCAGGCAGACCAAAGATCCTTATGTTGTTTCTCCTTTCCCTGTTTTCTAAGTCATCTATTTTGTTAAGCAGCCATGTATTCTGTTTAAGCAGAAATTCTTTTTGGAATTCTTCCTCTTTGAGTCTCCCTTCAATGTCATTTAGAGAAGTCTCTATATTTATTATTTTTGTATGGTATTGCTGTAATAGTTCCTTAAGAGTATCAGTCTGTTTTTGAGAATTTAATTTGAGGTTTTCTAAGTCATTTTTAAAGCCATCCATCTTCAAAGATAGTTCTTGTAAGGTAGATGTCATCAATTGCAGGTCTTTTTTCAAAGCAGCATCTGGATGAGAATTCCTTGAGATGTTCATATTCAGTAACTCAATATATCTCCAAGTTACTTGACAGGAAATTTTTTGTATATCTCCACCAAAATTGATATTTATGTAGTTTAGTAGTTTATCTGTAATTTTCTGATGTTTTAAACTTGAAAAATAACAACATTTTCCTATATTATTATACTAGTTTATGAAGCTCTCAACATTCACTACTCTCAGTTGGCCATCTAGGCTCCGCCCCCTCAATACATATTCTGATGTCATCTGAGCTTTTCTTATGAACTATGACCATGGAAAATACCCATTCAGTTGGAGTTGCAACTGGACAAATCACATCTTGTCACATCATTTTACATGGCTCGGCTTTGACTCTGTCCTGCATGGCTATTGGAACTTTTCATGCTGACCTGATAACTGGACTGACATCTGGGTCTAACTTCATGGAGTACACAACTGGAAGCTTTCCTAATTTGTCTTCGAAAAGATCAGCATAGGTAGAAAAATGTGCTAGGTGAAATTAGAGTAGTGGTCTTTCAAGCTAACTTGGTTGACTTCCTTATTAAATGAAAGCAGTCCCATGTTCAAACTGTCTCTGAGCCCTAATAATGACTGGAAATGCCTGTTGACCACATAAGTTAAGAAGTCATGACTTCTCCCAGCAGAGTAACATGAAAGAACTACTGAGCCTTTGGTTTGAATTTCTACACCTCCATAAGCAACAAGCTTCACACATTGCCAAATCAAGCCTTTCACCATGACAGACTCAAACAAATGTTTCTGCTGACATAACATTGGACTTGGAACCTGTGTCATCTTTGAGCTTTATGGGTTTATCATTTAACCGAACAGTACAAAATACTTCATTCTTTTCCCTTAAATCTACTGCATTGTCTGTTTCATGACACACCATCAACATAAAGAGTAGGGTTTCAGCTCTCTAATTAATCAACTTGTTTCTTAAAATGTTTCCTCTTAATAAAAGACTGTGGGCATTTTGATTTACAAAACCTTTTAAAATGATTCAATTTATTCCATTTGTGGCATTGCTGACCAAAAGCTGAGCGTTTCTCCATATTAGATTCATGACTTGCACCATCATTATGACAGTTGGCAATAAAACTGGATTGGGGCCCATGCTTTGAGTTTGCTGACTCACCCTTATGTTTCACTGAGACTGTGCAAATTCTGGAATTTTCTGGAAAGTTCTGGGGTTTACCAGTGAGTGCTGCAGGGGCTACAGTTGCTGCCAAGTGATTGGGCCTGTTTCTTTTAACTACATGCTGCATACTATCAACATGGGCTTTGTCATTGTGCCTTCTAGAGCTATTCTTATTTGTGAGCATATTTGTGTGCTTTTCTGTAAGCTCGTATATCTAACAAATCTCAATGGCCTTTTTCAAAGTTAAATCACTGTCACAAAGCAAAATCTTTCTCACAGCACCATCTTTAATATCACACACAAGTCTGTCATTTATCAACTCATCCCTTAAATCACCAAATCTACACATTTTAGCCTTATTTGTCAAGTCGGTTACATATGCTGCAAAAGTTTCACCAGGCTTTTGATTCCTTGTATAAAATAAGTTCCTTTCCATTGTAACATTTGTCTGGGGGGGTTACACAATTTCTCTAAATTTACGTTTTAAGCACTCAGGGTCCTCCCTGTACAACAATTTGATGGTTCCCCCTCTCCTGTATAAATAGCAGATGCATACACAAATGAAAGTTCCCTTTCAATGGCTTCTGACCCAGCTAAATTAAGTAGAATAAATACCTTTGTACAGTCATCTTTATCAGAAAATGCAGCCTGTATGAAAATATTGTACCCTTGCTCAAACACTCTCCAGTTCTCAGCAATATTACTGTCAAACACAAGTGTACTGGCTTTTCAAAATTCATCTACCATGCCCACAAAGTATGTGTTTGTGCATACACTGAAAATATGGCCCTTTTAATTATGTGCAAACAAACTGTTCTGTGAGCTTGTCATAACATTCAAATGCACAATAAACTCTTTGAAATACTGTAGTTTGCGAAATATGTTCTGTAATGGCTGTATTCTGTGTAATAACTTTACTGTAACAGTGGACAAACGTGTGAACACTTTATACACTTCTGATAACTTGGATAGCTTTGATTAATATGAAAATATATGTTTAGCAAAAATACAGTTGTTTCCCTTAATTTTATTCATTTTATGCAATTTGGACTTTATTTCAAACATTTTCCATACTAATTTGAATATTTTTATCAATATCGGACATATCAATTTATGCAAAAAACGTTTAGAGCGTTCTGTATGCCTCATTTCATATTTTGTCAACAAAAATAGTGCTGAGCAAGTTCTGAAATTTATTTCTGGCCTGTTTTGCAAAGTATGCATATTGTAGGGATGATTCACTCCTCTATATTCCTCCAGCTTCAACCGAGTGCCTCTCGATGTCAAACTGAAGAATTTGGATTCCATCCTGGCTTTAAGTCCTTTAGACATGTCGCTCATCCCTCTCTAACATAGATGACAAGCAGGCAGGGTATTTCATTTAGATGCTTTAATACATAGAAACACATCAGGATAGATACTAGCATAATAAAATATAAACAAATTGGTTAACAGACAGACCCTTATATACATACATGCTTACATCTTAACAGCTTACCACAAAATGGCAGTCAGACTTGCACATGCTCAATATTTATACACTTGTGCAAGCCCTTGGATAGCTTCTTAACAGTACATACACACACATTGATCTAGAGCAGCCATCAGAATTTAATTCAGCAAGACCTTACTATGTCTAGGTAATTGCAATTCTGTAACAATTACAATTCTGTATCATAGCTCAAAAAATTATTTCCTTAAATACACCAATTTGCTCACCCACTATTTCTTGAAGAGTAGCCTGCAGGGAAGTTTTAAAGTCTGCCAACTCACTGCATTCCCAAAATTGTTCCCAGTTACCTCTTTCTTCCCCATCACACCTTCAATATTTGCAATACACCTGAGAAAAAAATATTTGGAGTCTGCTTGGGGTATAAAAATACCTGTAAAACATTTCTAAGCAAAAATCTTAAATCTTCTAGACTTTGTTGCATATTTGGGAGCCATACATATATCTTCCCATTGTTTCTTTGTGAATTGCTTATCCAGTCAATCTCTTCCCAACCCATTCTAACCTCCTCTGATTGATTCCTGTAGTTATCATGTAACATTTTATATGGCCTACTAATTATCCCTTTTTAAAAACAGCTTCTGTTCTAGATTCAACTAAAAACTCTACCAGAGCAGATCTTTCACTTAGGATCCCCATTACTTTCACTCTGTGTATACTCTTATATCAATCCTTGATAGGGAAGACAATGTTTAGCCTATAGTCCATATGTATTTTTGGCCTTTTCTCATTCTATTTCCATTCCCTCTATAATTATTTGCTCCAAGTTCCTTGGTTCCTTTGCCAGTTTTCTCCAGTAAATTCCAGCCCCCTCTTGCCTGTTCACTGTACCCCTAATTGCAGTCATCCCTGTTGGCAGAATCCTCTTTCTCTATTCCTTTGTTGGCTTAGTTCTTAGAATACTTATAATATAATATAATAATATAATATTCTGTATGGTTATTGTTATTCTCCTTAAGGATCTGCATCTAAAATTCCAGTCTCTCCTTATTTCTAGACCTTCCCCCTGTTTCATTATCATCATCCTTTTCCACATTGAGTTATAGCTCATATAATATAAACTATACTATACTTAGATATTCTTCAAATCAGGCAATCCCAAATCACCTTATTGTATTGGAAGGATCAACTTATCCCACTCGACTCTTGCCATATTCCCCTCTCATATAATATCCTTCAACTCTTTATTAATTGCTATCCTTTACTTCTGCTCTTGTTAATAAAAATATGCCTGACCTGTATATAAAACAAAAGGAACTAAAATAAAATTTTCACTGCTTGTATCATGCTATCCAGTTCCATAAAACAGAGCTTCCATTTTTTTAGTTTTTGTTTTATCTTCTATTAGTCTCTTCCCACATATGCTTTGCTGCTATAATAGAATCCTTTTAAACCCATACTCCTAAGTACTTCATTTTATGTCCCCATAAATATGGGTATTGCTGAACCAAATTGTGGGTGGGTACATAGTTTACAGTTATTGTCTTTGCTTTATCTGCACTAATTGTGTATCCTGAAAAGACTTGAAACTGTCTCCGAATGTTCCACAACACTGAAATGTCATTTTCTGGTTTTATCAAATATAAAATAATATGGGTCTATATTAGAATATCGAAAGATGTAAACACCAAATGTTTAAATGTCGAACTGTATTCAGCGAAAGCTGAAAATATCGAAGCAACAGAAAACCAAATTTTTTCCTAGGGAAAGAATTCGGTTGTCCATTTCTGTTGCTTCGGTATTTTCAGCACTGTGGTGGAAAGTTACGGGTTGGGTTCAGGTAAGTGTGCGATTGAGTGTGGATTAGGTTAGTTAGGGTTAGGGTGCGAGTTAAGTATGTGCGCGATTATGTGGACGTGAGGGTTAGGGTGGGTTAGGTGAGTTAGGGTTAGGGCGCGGGTTAGGTATGTGTGCGATTGTGTGGATGTGAGGGTTAGGGTGGGTTAGGTGAGTTAGGGTTAGGGCGCAGGTCAGGTAAGTGTGCGATTGTGTGGACATGAGGGTTAGGGTGGGGTAGTTGAGTTAGGGTTAGGGCGCGGGTGAGGTGAGTGTGCGATAGTGACGGACCTCAGGGTTAGGGTTTGGGTTAAGGTAAGTGGATAGTTAGTGGTGTGTGTATAGTTTAGTGTAGGGTTAGGTGTAAGATTTTAGGTGTATGTGTGTGGATTGCTGTTTGTTTGGTGTGCTTGTGTTGTGTGTATGTGTTTTGGAACAGCAATTTTTTTCCCTAGGAAAAAATTCACTGTTCTGTATGTTCGTTGTTTCCAGCTTTCGCTGAATACAGTTCGACATTTAAACATTCGGTGTTTACATCTTTAGATATTCTAATATAGACCCAAATAATATCATCTGCAAATAATGCCAGATTTTCTTAATTACCATACCAATTATGTACTTCAATATTAATCTCTATAGCTTTGGACAAATGACCAGAATAGACAAACAAAATCAAGCAGACAATTTATTCTGGACTGGATCCTTACCAACAAATCCTCACACTCTCAACACTCAGGTTCTCTTTCTGATAGCCTCAGCAACCACTTACCAACCTATTTACTTCGACATAAGACTAACACCCTTAAGTATACCATTTACCATCAAATCCATAACAAGAAAAACTTCAACTCCCAAGCTCTGTTATTGTCCTCAACCAATGTAACTGGACTCCACTAAAAGTCCTGCCCCTTGATCCTGCCATCAAATATTTTAACAACACATTCCTTAATGTCCTCAACAAATTGGCACCTCAAAGGACAATTCGATCAAAAGCATACTATACTCCATGGCTAACTTAGGAAACAAGAGCTCTTCTCAAACTTAGAGATAAGGCGTGGGAACTATGGCATACAAATAAAACCCGGCCAACCCATCTATCATATCAACAACTCAGAAATAAAACCAAAATTCAAATTAAACAGATAAAAAATATTACACAACTATACAACTGATTCATCAAAGAAGCCCACAAAAATTCTCGTCAGCAATCAACACAATTCTACAGCCTGGACAAGCATCATCCTCACCACCCTTAACCAGAAACAGCTTAGGAAGCACTTCAGAGCAATTTAATTAATACTTTACTGAAGCATCTTATCACTAGTCAAAAACAACTTTTCTTCTTTACTAACTATACCCGTAACAGAAAATATGGACAACAACTCTTTCTCTTTCCACCCGGTTCCCACAAATACCATAAAAAATCTGCTTAAAAGACTAAAGACAAACAACAATAGCAGCTGACAATTTACCAGCAGAATATCTCAAGATAGTAGCCATTGCTATTTCCTATCCTGTTTCTGTTCTCATCAACCATTCAATGACTGAACACCAAGTCCTGCAAATCTGGGAAAATCTCTTACATAATCCCCCTACACAAAAGAGGCAACTCAACTGAACTATCAAATTATAGACCCATTGCCATTCTATCTCTACTTTCCAAAATTCTAGAAAAATGTATCCACTCACAAATACTTCACTACCTCTCAACTAACTCCCTCTTAGCATATACTCAGCATGGATTTAGAGCCAACCATAGCACCACAACTGCCATCCTAAGTTTCACTAATATCATCAATCTATATAGAAGTGAAGGTAAAATAGTTTCATCTGTCTTTCTTTATATGCCCAAAGCCTTCAACACAGTCTCCCACCCAAAACTTCTATCAGTACTCTAAGCTACACCTCAGTTCCTCCACTTTCACTTGGTTCCAAAGCTATCTAATGGGTCACCAGCAGGTAGTAAAATGGCTACAAGACTGCGCCCCCCCTACTTCCTGTCACATTAGGGGTACCAAGGGGCTCCATTCTTGGTCCACTTCTCTTTAATAATATCTTCACAAATAATCTCTACACAGCTACTTCTCTAGCCTACCTGATCCAAAATGAACATGATTCCACAGTCATATATGCTGCCATAGTATACAACTTCAAGAAATAACACAAAAATCCTTCTCTGCAATTGAAACATGGCTCCCAGACTCGCAAGTAATACTCAACCCTAGTAAAAATAAACTTATGCTCTTTCATCACACTAGAACCACCCCCACACACTTTTTCAATTACTGCTTCAGGTAACACAATTATTACACTGGTATCCCAGATAAAACTTCTATGTTGTCATCGATAATAACATGAGATTTGATCTGCACACATCACAAACAATAAATAAAGTACACAAAAATTTAGGAAGCCTGTATAGAAATAAACAATTTCTAACAAATAGTAATAAGATAGTCATTGCAAGAATACATCTTGTCTCAACACTCCTCTATGCTTCACCAATGCTCACTAACATCAAGAAAACAGACTTAGGAAAATTTGAAGCATGTTATAATCAAATAGCTAAATTTGCCATAGACTCTTCACATAGATCACATCACTGCCTAGCATTAAAACAACTATCCTGGTTAGACTTTCCACACCTCGTATAATCAACTGACAATGGCTCATAAATTACTCAACCAACCAGAAAAAACACCAGCTTTGCAAAACATACTTGAACCTTATTCCAATCATTGGCTTGTACACTCCACCAGTAAATCACTATTAAATGTAACCAAAGCTAAGATTACTGCAGGAGACACTTTTTACCCCAGTCATGTAGCTGAAATCTGGAACACACTCCCTTAAAATATAAGAGCCACAACTAATACTACTTACTTTAAAAAAACTCCTCAGAAATCATTTGTCTAATATATGGCCCTACTCCTGTAACAGTCCTGGATAAATGTTATTACTTATGACCTATCTCTCTACCAGCATAATAAATCTCTTAATCACCATAAGCTATATATGTCTTTCTGATATTTTCCAATAGACCTTATCTACATTCCTAATTGCTGCCTTTCTTTCACCTCATCTATATAAAAAATTGCAGTTTTAGAAATAAATATTTTACATTCTAAGTTTTGACCTTATTAGCTTTATATGGCATGTCGTAATTTTTAGATCATAAAGTTGTATTTTGTAGTCTGTATGTCTCTCAGTATACTGTATCCTCTGCCAGAATAATGGTGTATTTCTTTTCTGTATGTATCTTCTATTGTATAATATGCTAATTATGTAAATTGTAAAATATTTTAAATGGATGGCTCAGTGGTGCAGTGGTAGCATTGTTGCCACACAGCAAGAGGTTCTCCAGTTCGACTCTTGGCTGGAGTGGCTTCTGTGCGGAGTCTGCATGTTTTCCCTGCATTTGTGTGGGTTTCCTCCGCATGCTCCAGTTTCCTCCCACATTTCAAAGACATGTGTCTGGAGCATTTCTCCCTGGACCTCACCTGAAAATTGGCTAAGTTCCAAGTCGGACTTTTCCAGGTAAACAAATGTCAAATAAATAAATTCATGTGCTGTGTTACTATGTTTTTTGTATGTGGAGCTTTTCTCCCTGGGCCTCCTTTGAAAATGTGTACCTACCCAGTTGGACTTTCCTGGCAAACAAATGTAAAATAAAATAAATAAATAAAATAAATTTTGGAGTCCCTTATTTTGTTTGCCAGTGGTTCTAAATATAAATCAAATAAATGGAAAAGAGGACATCCCTGCCTGGTTCCTCTGTTCAAACAGAATTTATCAGAGAGGACCACCCACCACACTTTAATTTTTGCTTCTGATCCTTCATATATCCTCCTAATTAATGTTATTGTGTCAGGAAATGCAAATACTTTCTTTGCCTTGCACATAAAATCCCAGCTTATGTTCTTGAATGCTTTCTCTGCATCAAGACCCACCAACAGCAGCTGTATTTTCTTACATTCTACTTCCTTCTAGATCATGGTTCTATAAGTGTTGTCAAATGTTTGCCTCCCATTCACAAAACCACACTGATCTATATCTATCACTTTTGGCATCACCTCTACCATTATTTTAGCCATTATAGACATAAACACTTTATAATCATGGTTTAGAATGGAAATGGGCTTATATGAAGCTAGATCTGATGGATCTTTACTATCTTTAGGTAATACAGCCACCATGGCTTTCTTCCAGAATGTTGGTGCTTCTCCTCCTTTTAAAATACTGTTAAACAAAACCTAGATATTTATAATTTTCTTCCCTCCTAGCTTCCCGACTTTCACAGGAATGCCGTATGCTCCTGGAGACTTTTCTGTACATTAGTTATATATCAACATTTTATCTCATCTCCTCCTATCCAAACTGTTAATAAATTGTGCCTCACATATCTCTAACCTTGGCATATTTAATTTTTCCATAAACATTTCCAATTGTACTTTTTCTTAATTTTCACATTTCTCTGCTTTATACTAATTTTCATATAATTTCTAAAATATTTCTAATACCGCTACAGGATTTCTGATTATTTTCCTTGTTATGGGATTCTTAAGATTGGCAGCAACCTTTTCTACTTTCTGCTGCCTGAGCCATTGTGCTAAAAACTTTTGTGATCTGGTGTTATCATGAAAAAAGCATTTTGTAACTGTGGCTTTTCTTGTTCTGTGCGATTCCCCCTATTCTACAATACCTTAATCTTTGTCAGTCCCTCTAAGTAATTCTTTCATTTCTATACTGTTTTTAACTCCACGTTCATTTTATCCCACTCCATAACTACATTTTCTGAAGAAATTTCTATCTTTCTCAATAACACCCAAATCATTTTCCCCTACCCATTCCTCAAAATTTTTTCTGTTTAACAGATGGGTGGGGAAGCACCAGTGTCTCATTTTCATTTTAGTTATTATTGGCACATGATCTGAAATAGTTATTGTATATGTATCAAAACTTTCAATTAAAAGCACATGTTACTGTGAAATATATTTTTGTCTAGCCTAATCCAGAGTTTGTACCTTGAGGAATAAAATGTAAATTCTCTTCAAGCTTCTACTACTAAAGTCACATCTTCCATATGAAATATTTTCATAAATTTCTTCAAAAACCTACCCTCCTTTGTTATCTTTTCCCTTCTAGACCTGCCAGAGACATCCTCACTGCAGCAAATCAAATTCCAGTCCCCACCTATAAGTAATATTCCCTGCTGAAAGCTGACTATTTCCCCCAGAATTTTCTTAAGTTCCATTGTAGCAGTTTTAGGTGGAATATAAATACATGCCAGAGTAATCCTCCTCCCTTGCCAGTTACACCTTAGTACTACAAATCTAACATTATTATCTTTTTTCCTCTTCTATTGCTATTGGAGCTCCTCTAGCAATTAACAGAAGTACACCCCTTTCCGTTTGCTCCTGGTATTCTGCTGAATAACCATCCTGAAAACCTTTATCAAATTCCACAAAACCAAAGGAAACCATATGTCCAGCCAGGTGTACCCAGGAATACGCAATATCAATAAAAATTAAAAAATCTGAGGGCAACTGCCAACAATATACAAAATGTTTAATAAATAAAAACAGCAACATTTCAAGCATACAAACTCTTCCTCAGTGCATCAATAAAACATCAAAACTAAACACATACTTATATACTGCTAACAAGACAGCTAATTAAATGATTGATTAATTACATATCCAACTTCTTAAAAGACCATGTACAAAATGACTTATACAATACATATATATATATATATATATATATATATATATATATATATATATATATATATATATGTCTGTGCCCGGAACTAAAATATCTTAAAAACATACACTTCAAACCATCATTCTTTTCATTTTTAAAACTAGTTTTACACTATTAACTGCATTTAGACCAGGATCATAGTCAACTCTAAAAAGGTTTATTCATTTATACTTAGCCAGTTCTGTGGCTGTAACTATATCTCCACCATGCTCATTTTTATAAACTTGTTGTAACACTCTAAATTTAAAGAAATGAGTCTGGTCCATAGAATCAGTATGTTTAAAAGAAAGAGTTGGTTTCTACTTTTCTTCTAATTTCTGACAAATGAGACTATACCCTGTCTTTTAGCTTACAGTTTGTTTTTCCTATGTAGAAACAATTGCATCGATCACAATTAGCAAGATAAACATTTTGTGTATTACATGTTGCTGAAGTTTTAAATATAAATTTCTGTCAGCCTATTGGATGTACTAATTCACACTCTTTGTTAATGAAGTTACAGAAACAACAGTTATAACAAGGTTTCATACCATACTTCAAGCCTACCTTCTTCTTTCCTTGTGATTTAAGATCTTTATAACATAATTTCTGTTTAAGGTTCATTTCCATCTTATATACAAAGCTTGGATTAGTGCTTACATACTTAACTATATCCTGATTAGAACATACTATTGGCCAATTATTCCTAATGATGTTCTGAATCTGTATAGTTCATCGATTATATTTCATAATATAACCCCATCTTCCTACCAGTCCCATTATTCATATTTCGTTGTATACCTGTCCTATCTGAAAAATAAGGTTTAGCATTGTTATCGCTTTCGGAAGTTTTACATTCCATATTTTTTCTAGCAATCTATCATTATATCCCCTCTCCTAAATAAGACCTTTTGTCTCAGGCATGAAATGGCTACTATAGCGATATCAAAGTATTTGACGTTGAGTTGAAACCATACCTTAGTTAGAGTTAAATAAGAAATACAAATAATTTTTTTAATCTCTCTCTATAGTTGGTCCTCTAATAATACTTTATGTAATGCCCTTTTACTGACTTTAGATGTTAAATCCTTATTTACAGTAATTCCTAATGATTTTGGTGTTCAGGCCGTTGGAAAATACTTATAGTGGCATAACAAGTATGAAAATAGAACCTTTATGTCTCCTACTAGAAGTTTTGAATAATAATGTATTTAGTTTAATGATGACCTGTTCCATCAGAAATTAGGTGTAGCGATGAGTACGCCTGTCGCTAACACATATGCAAATTATGAAATTCGTATTTAATCTTTATGTTAAATAAGACACATCTATATATTTTAAAAATGGTTTGTGGATGATGTAATTTTTGTTTGGGGAGGGAATCAAGGAGCACTACATGAATTTGTAAAGAATGTACAATGATCCACAAATTGTTCAACATTTGGTATGACACATTCTGATATTGAGATTAACTTTCTAGATATATGTGATTTTACGCCTTAGGAATGGGGTATTGGAGACTAAAGTTTAGAGAAAAGATGTTCATTCAACTAGATACCAACATTCATGTAGCAGGCACCCCCAATATATATATAATGGAGTAGTTAAAAGTCAGTTATTAAAGGCCAGTAGACTGAATATACAAATAGATCAATTTCTTATTGATCCCACAGAAATGGTTGAGAATTTTTGGGAGACAGGATATAATGATAGATTGTTAGAAGAAAATATGGAATGTGTAACTTCTGAAAGAGATAACTATGCTAAACTTTATTTTTCAGATAGGACAGGTATATAATGAAAATGACTAATGGGACTAGTAGGAAGATGGGGTATATTATGAAATATAATCAACGAACTATATAGATTCAAAACATCCTTAGTAATAACTGGCCAATATTATGTTCTAATCAGGATATAGTTAAGTATGTAGGCACTAATTCAAGATTTGTATACAAGTAGGAAATGAACCTTAAACAGAAATTATGTTATAAAGATCTTAAATCACAAGGAAAGAAGAAGGTAGGCTTGAAATATGGAATGAACCCTTGTTATAACTGTTGTTTTTGTAACTTCATTAACAAAGAGTGTAAATTAGTACATCCAATAGACTGACAGAAATTTATATGTTAAACCTTAGCAACATGTGATAAACAAAATGTTTATCTTGCTGTCTGTGATTGATGCAGTTGTTTCTACAAAGGAAAAACAAACTGTAAGCTAAAAGATAGGATATGGTACCATTTTTCAGAAATTAGAAGGAACATAGAAACCAACTCTTTGTTTAAACATATTAATTCTACGGACCAGACTCATTTCTTAAATTTAGAGTGTTACAACACGTTTTTAAAAATGAGCGTGGTGGAGATATAGTTACAGCCACAGAATTGGCTGAGTATAAATGGATAAACCTTTTTAGAGCTGACTATGATCCTGGTCTAAATGCAGTTATTAGTATAACACCTGTTTTAAAAATGAAAAGAATGATGGCTTGAAGTGTGTGTTTTAAAGATATTTCAGTTCTGGGCACACACATATATATCTATTGTATAAGTAATTTTGTATATGTTCCTTTAAAGAGTTGCATATGTAATTAATAAATCATCTAATTAGCTGGCTTGTTAGGGATGTATAAGTATGTGTTTTGTTTTGATGCTTTATTGATGCACTGAGGAAGAGTTTGTAAGCTTGAAAGCTCTGCTGTTTTTTATTTATTAAATGTTTTATATATTGTTGGCCACCATTCCTGGATTTTTTCTTTCTTTATTAAATTCACATGGTCATTTCTTTCAAAATGGGTTTCCTGTAGCATAGCTACTTGTACTCTACATGTTTTAGTATAGTTCACTACTCTTTCTTTTTTGTATTGACCATTTACATTCAAAGATACTATGGAAAGTGTTGGCATTATGATGAGATGTTATTATTCCTACCTGTGATATATAACAGCTTTTTAGATGTCTAGTTTCAGCTTTTGTTACATGGATACACTAAAGTTTGGCAGGTTGATATTTTATACAGTTGTTTCTTGCCATATCCATTTTAACATATTTCACATCTTACAAGAATTTTGTTTTAATGAAAATCATCAAAAAAGCCCCAGCACACCCCTATAACCTATTAACTTAATAGAAACATACACAACTATGTACAACTTCAAATAATGAAATTTAACCTTTCTAACAGAAAAACTTGTCCCAGATCGACAAATATGCTCACAGGCTTTAATTGATCTGCAATGGAGGTTAGCCATGCTAAGAAACATGATCCATATACTGTGAGATGTAGAAAACAGCTTGAATAGTTTCAGAAAATATTATCTTTTAGCTACTGAAAGAAAAAAACTATTTTTTGTTTTTATTGCAGTCTTATCAGATTGTCTCCATGAAAACATCATAACAGATACACAGTGCCTTCAGCTACTAGCTTCTCATGTTGCACTGTGAACTTTCATTTGGTAAAGGAAATCTTAATTGTATTCATTGTTTTTATTTACTTTCTTCCACTTAAGATTTGTTGTTAGATCAAGCCATGGGCCTTAATAAAGTCATTCCCCTATGCAAAAGTCAGAAAAAGCATATCAATTTTACTTATATCATGCTCCATATACCTTTACAACCCATCTCTTACCTCAAGCCACGTAAGGTTACAGCCTATTATCCTAAATATGGTTTTCTATAGGCTTATGTCTCCCTTTTTACAATGTAGTTCCTACTTTTGTTAAAATTAAACAAGAAGAAAGAAAGAAGGAAAATGGCACGTATTTACTTTAGTATCCCTATAATGCACAAAAATAACTGAAAAATGCTTCACTGTATATACTATATATCATGCAGCATATGCCATGTTTTATAAAAATGCTGTCAAGAACAAAAATTGTTTTACTTATAGTTATGTCTTTCCTTCCACGTCCCCTCTCCTTAATGTTCTTGTAAACATTAATGACATGACGTAGGGCATATGCTTTGGAGTCTCCTGCAAGTTTAACAAAGTAAAAAAGTCCAATATTTCCAAGTTTTTATGTTCCACCATATTTCACAAATGTCATTGATGCTTTGTAATCACACATTTATTCATTAATTTCTGAGTTTCTGGTTTTCTTCCTGTTGATCTCCATCTCCCAACTGCAGTCTCTGGTTCCTTTACAATGAACTCCTGGTTTGTGTAGTCAACTCATGTGTTTTTGTCTGTCTCTCAAGTATTTTCCTTTGGAACATTGGAAAATATTTCACTGGGATTGTCTCTCTTTGAGCTTTATTATCAGAAGAATAAGAAGCAGAGTCCCTAACTGTTTAACAGCTCACTTTTTGTTGACCAAACTTTTGTATTTCCTCCTTAGCATGTACTGCATCAAAAAATTACTTTGTCTCTCCAGGAAAAAAAATATTCTCAAGATAACTAGATACAACAGCTTAAATCTCACACCTGCCTCTCAACATTCCCCGATTGCTGGAACAAATTTACTCCTCTTCTGCCAAGTGTACAGTGAGTAATTATTTTCCAGCAACACTCTCCTGTCTCCATCTTTTAGTTCTTTATCCTTCTGCCACAGGTTTGTCAGAATCTTCTCTTTCTGCTGGTAGAGTTACATCTTTACTATTAGATGTCTTGGTTACTTTCTCATAGGCAGGTTTGGAGCATACACACAATGTGCCTTTTCATGTAACAGCTTCTGCTGTGGAATACCAATCCAGGTGGTTATTTTTGCTTTCATAAAATTAATGCAGTCTATTCTTTGAAGTTTCTCTGGTATAGCAGAAAATCCCAGGTTCTCCCTATGTGCAGTGTTATCAAATTCTACCATTTTTGAAACATCTCTTCTTGAGCAACATTACATTCACCCAGTCTTTTCTTCATTTTGACCTCTGACTTTTGCAGTTCTATCAGCTCATATGAATATTTCTTAAACGCTTCTTTCATTTTTCCAGCCTTTTGTTATTTGAGTTGATATACTCCTTCAGTGTTCTCATTAGAACAAGAACCCTCATTCATCTACCTACTTAACTGAATAAACTACTTTAAACTTCAAAAAGGCGTCTTTATTACTCCCACAGGGAGGGTATCAGTGAGAGAAAGAGTCTCATAGAGCTGTTAGCTAAAGTGATATTAACTAACTAATCCTTTATACTCTGCTTGTTTTTAGTCTTGTCACCCTCAGGGTTACAGATGGGATACCAGACTTGACTCAAGCCTTCTGGATTAGCTCTGCCTCTCTCTAGATAGGGGGACAATTTCCCCTCATCATCATGGGATGCTACAACTCCCCCTCTCCTGTGAGTGCATGATCCTGTACATCCACTAATGTGAGGTACCACCAGATGGTGTCTTGTTGGCCCAAAAGACCACCCCATAACATCTAAACAATGCTGCTGTCCTCCTCCGCTGAGGGATTATGGGTATACACAGTCTATTGTACCTCCATTCCCCCATGATAGACAAGCCCATCCTACTCTGCTGGCTCCATCAAGCTCTTGAGATACTAACTGAACTCAGGTCACCTGTGATGACTGGAATACCATGATGTCACAGCCATTGACTATTGCTGCTGAAGTCCTTCAGGGGTCATTACTAGGGATATACCTTTTGTCATCTTTGTGAATGGCTTGGCCTGTGATTGTGAAGATGCAAAACCAGTCTAGTACTCCAATGATTTTACAATCCTTCTTGTGTGTAATACAGTCACTGTGGATGCTGCCAAACTAGTTTGATTCACTGTAATTATGGCTTAAAATTATGGGACTTTATCTTAACACTGCTGTGACCAAAAATATGCCTTTCTTAAGCAAGTGTCAATTTTGTCATTCTAACAACTCTATCCTATTGAAAGCTAATTTAAGTACCTTATTCTCAATATTAGACAATGTTAACTTGATCCATCTGTATAAGTCATCAACTGAAGTAGTATTCCCATCACAGATGATCAAACATTTTTTTGACAGTCATCTACATGTTGCTGGGTCCAAAATTCAATCAAATTAGAGTATGTTTTATATAACTAAGCCATTTTCTTCCCATTCCCTTTATTTCTATATTCTGAGCATCTTTTAACTATCATATAATCTTGCATTCTCCATAATATTCAGCTAATTTACAATATGGTAGCCAGAGCTGTAGGACATCACTATAGCCAAACCAAAGGGTAAAAAGTCACATAGACAAACCATTCATTAAGATCTGCAAGAAAGACTCAGCCAAGCTAGAATCTTCCAATACTTTATCCTCCTATTGTAGAGGCCCGTGGAATACTGTATATGCAAATGACCCATCAAGGACATGACAGTATTTCATCTACATGGCCATGATCTTCTAACTTTTTACTTTTTAAGTCCTTATGCACACATTCAGGTTATTAAAACCGAACCCCAAAGACAACTCATCACTACTTAGTCTTTTGTAGCCTGACTGGGCTTAACTATCAACTCTCTGTAATTCACTTACTATTTGCTCATAAACTCCTTGTGCTTCTAAGTTTCCTGTTGTGTTGGAATATGAATAAAGTTTCTGGTGGGCAGTTAATACAAATGTCAAAAACAGGGAAGAAATATAGGGATTCTTGCTATCCAATTCTGCAACAAGCTACCTTATGATTTCCAATGTATCCCTGAAATTAAGGCATTTAAAACAGCATTGCAAAAACAGTTATTGGTACATCAGAATTATTTGTTTGGTGTTACTTAGTACCTTTATGACTTGTTTACAGAAAACTGTGCTCCAGGTACTTTTATTATCTTTGCACCAACTTGCAAATTACCTGCAGATCCTTGGCCTTAGTTATATAAATTTAATTTGTAGTGCTTATGTATCATATCTCAGTTTTTATACTATCAGGTGGCTCATCCTAACACAATGTACAGTATGTGATCTGTGTCTCCTGTCTAGGGGATACTGTGCTCCATAGTCGATGTTCAAAGTGGTTGGCCTTCTTTATCTTTCTGTCCTTGTTATTAACAATCAGAGGGGACAGACCAACAAAGTTGCTATATGCAGATGATGTGGCGTTATAGGCAAATTCTGAACAAGATCTTCAGCAAATGGTAGGGTAAATAGAATGCAAAACTGAAGACACATGAATTGAAACTGAGTACAGGTAAGACTGTCATCAAAGCACTAAGCTTGAACTGCTATACATCATCATCATCAACACCCCTTTTTTTCTTTTTCTACATGGGGTTGGGTTGTTGCGTCAACTGTCACCATCTCTCTTGTTTTAGTGCCACTCTCCATGACTGCCACGGGTCTTCTCTCTCACACAATCCATCCATCTCTTTGCAGGACTCCCTCGTTTCCTCTTGTCATCTTTCAGTCTGTCTCAAATCTTCTTTACCAGATTGTCTTTTTCTTCAATGAGTTTAGTAAAGCCAATCAGGCTGCATGCTTTTTGGGATGATACTGGGAGAAAGCCCCTCATAGTCATGGGGGGAGAATACTGGTGTACTTGTATAAAATTCACACAGATGTGAGGAGGATATGTAAACTCTACACAGGCAGTGAGTGGACATCAGGATTGAAGCACAACCCTAGACCTGATCTTACTGCCACACCACAGTGCTGATCAAGGCTATATATTAGGTTAATTTACCCCAGTTACTATAATCTGACACCTACGCATAGATTTAATTGTTATTTTCAAATAACTTTCGCAATCAATACTGTATCCAAATAGCATTTATTGGTATATTAAGTGAAAATTATTGTCTCAGCTCACATTGCTCTGAATCAGTTTATATGCCACTTCATAACATCTGAAAGATGTTTTTGATCTCTATTGATTTTATATATTTTCAATATTTCTGGAACTTTTTTTCCTGGGAATTGACTGAAAATGGGGACGTTCTAGTTAGTCCTACTTAGACATTCTAAGCATACCTCTTAATTTATTTGCTCAAAAATTCTTGCCAAAGCCAAACATAATGGGGAAACAAATGCCAAAAATGACAGGCACATTTAAATATTACTCTGCTTTGCTTAATAATTTAATAGAACAACAGGTTTTGCATCACTGTGCATTTTTGGAACAATAAGTATGAAATCTAATGATTGGCATTATTAACTGATAGAACGTCAAAAAATGTGAGAAAAAGCAGGGACATCCTGCAAAATCAGTGATAGTTGAGAGGTATAATTCAACAACAGTAAATAAACTGTGACAGCTTAAATAAACTGTATGTTTGATGTATGAAATCACATGTGAGTGGAGAGTAGTCCATGGTAAATCTGTATGAGTAAACAGAAGCTTTGTGGCAGATTTAAGATTGAGATTTACTGCACTGATTTCATTTCAGCTGCAAAGTAACTCCTCTAACAAGTAGCTGAAATCACTGTAGTCTCCAGTAAAGAATGATTAATAAAATGCAACTAAAGGGTCAGGTTAAGAGTTATTTTATTCTGGCCAGATGAATGTGGCTTTCTAAATATTTAAATGCTTACTTTCAAGTGTGAGCTAGAAACCTGTCTCTGTTTACAATAACTGAATCATAGGTTACTGAATGCTGTGGCTGAAAATCAAATCCTTGTACTACTGTCACCTTAGTCACTGAAGCCTGATCATTAGAAAGGCTATAGCTCAGCAAAGCTCCTCATGGTGCCCCGCAGAGTCCTACAAGTGGCCGAGAGACAAAGAGAGACTTTGGAAGTGTTTAAGTATTGATTCTTTCTTGTTGTATCCCTGAAACGCTAATTCCACCGAAAACGCGGATATTCAGTGCTTCTGTGGAACCCTACTGATATCTGCATTGCTTACTGTACTTAAAATTCATTGTTGCACTTTAAAAAGTTACTGTTTGTCATTTTTGCTTGTATATCTGTAACATAGTTGTAGGCTACACACTCAAGTGCGCTAGCCTCCTTTGTGTATTTAGAGTTATTTAAGTTGCTGCATTTCTGTTATCTGTGAAAAAAGAAAAAATACAAAAAAATAATCTCCCTGCTTTCCTGCCTTTCTGTACTAGTCTAGTCCGGTTTTCAGGCTTTGCTGAATCTAGGACTGTGGTTAAGGTTCCTGTGTTGCCCATATCATACTTGAATAGTTAGGTGGCTTCCTTGTTCACTGTGAGAGAGGGAACTCTGATCAGCCTATCTGTCCCAGTACGAGTGGTCCCAGCCCAGCAACTTGTAGCTCATTGGCCATATTGGGCTAATTTCTATCCTTTTGTTCTCCCTGGTATAAAAACCGCTTAGCGTGGCTTTGCGCGATTTTGCGCATCGGGCAGTGCTGGTTAATCGGGTTTAAACTATTCCCGGCTCCACAAAGTCTACTCTTCACTTTTTCACGTGGAACTGCTCTAACTCTCAAATTAAACACTCTATTCTAAATCTAAAACCCTGCACTTGCTCATATAAGCAATTTCTATAAGTTAAGCACTAATAATCTAAATAAGCACTGCATCCTCATATACTCCTCTTGAGTACTTTATCCCCTATTGGTCCTTTCTGATTCAGTTGCAAAGGAGTTCTCTATACTATTCTAGCATGTCCAAAGGTCAGTTACTGGTTTCCTCTCCAGTCTAGCTGGTGAATCTGGGAATCCTGAGGCAATGTTACAACTGCCTCATGTACACAGACAACCCTCTCCTCCTCCCAACAAGTACAAATATATGTGAGAGATGCAACCATATAGCCAAACTGGAGGCTGAGCTCTCTCGACTCAGTACTATCATAACCAGTCAGGAGGGGAAGGTAACCACACACACCCACACACCACAAATCCAGTCTCACATAGTCCTACCACAACTGCAGACCAAACACAAAAACACACAAAAACATACTCGGAGGCTCTAAATAAAAATCGCCAAAACAGCAGAGACCTCCAAAGCAGACACCCAAGTGACCGCTACCCCAAAACAAAACACAGGCAACACATAGCTCACAAAGTCAGTGTGCCAAGCAGCCACAGCCCTTAAGGCTCAACAACATACCTGATACACTTGTAATAGGTGACTCTATAGTCAGACACACTGACGTCCCGCTCACCAGGTTGAACAAAGAAAAGGTCACAGTGAGCTGCCTGTCGGGCGCTAGAATCCGCCACATAACACAAGCACTCAGGTCACTCCAAAGCAAGTACAAATATGGCTCAGTCATTGTCCATGCTGGTGTGAATGACCTGAGAAGTACCTCCCTGGACTACATGAAAAGAGACATAGAGGAGCTCTCTGATCATGTAGCCCAGGCCGGTATGACCCTGACCTTGAGCAGCATCTTACCCTCACCAAGAATGATGCCTCAGTATAAAGACAAAATGATCAATTTCAACAATTGGCTTAAGTATTGGTGTCATTCAAAGGGGATCCAGTATCTGTCTGCCTGGGATGACATGCTCGACAAGCCACATTGCTTCGCAAGGGACGGCTTGCACCTGTCACCCCTGGGCTTTTGGATATTGGCAAAGGCTCTTGCCACCCTCATAATGCCTTTTTTAGGCAAGGCTCAAAAGACAAACCCACCTCCTTAGACAACACAAGAAGAAAGAAACTAAGGGTAATGCTGCTAAATGCCAGAAGTCTAAACCTCAAGATGCATGCTCTCGAAGCCCTCCTCAGTATGGAGAACATCGATGTCTGTGCAGTGACAGAAACCTGTTTCAAGGCTCCGGAGAGCACCCCAGCACTACCAGGGTATACCTCATATCATGCTTTTTGGCCCCAAAACTCAGATCGAACCACAAAAGGAGGGGGGGTATCCATATTCATCAAGGACACCCACACCTCCAGGTTAGTGGCATTGCACAAAGCATCGGAGACCATCCATGTGCAACTAACAGTGGGCAAAACTGCCTTTCAGTTTGTAGCCTGCTACAGACCACCCTCTCAAACTCAGGAACCCCACTCAGCCTTCCTGAAGACACTGGAGAATATGAAGGTCTCTCAAAACACCATCATATTGGGGGACTTCAACTATCCAAACATAGACTGGGAGCATTACTCAAGCCCCAACACACTAGCCCAGAGGTTCCTAGAATTCATAAATGCAAATGCTATGGAACAATTGGTCACCACTCCCACAAAAGGGGAAAACATACTAGATCTGATCATCACCAACATGGGAACACAATGTTCCATACCAGAAGTATACCCCTCATTGGTAAGATTGGACCATAAATTAATCTCACTAGAAATCCACATCCCGCCCCCACCCCCAGCACAAAAGACCACAGTGAAGAACTTCTCAAAAGCTAACTTCACACTTCTTAAAACCAAAGTGGAATCCTTCAAGGCCCCCAGGCCAGTGGAAACTACGGCTCTATCTGCTGAATCCTTTATAAACGCATTCTATGGACACCTTCAGGAATGCATGGATCATGCAATCCCAAATAAAACCAAGATCCATTCCCCCAAAGGCAAGCATCCTGTCTGGTGGACCCCAGCCATAAATAAGCTATACAACAGAAGGAGGAGGAAGCTACTACATGATAAAGCAAAATCCCTAAAAGGGAAGGCATCTCTGATCAGTACTAGCAAAAAACTACGATCACTCATAAAAACATCCAAGGCCACTTTCGAGAGAAAAATTGCACAAGCAACAAAAGATAATCATAAGGCTTTCTTTAGTTATGTTAGAAACCTGGGTGGCAACTCCCAGATATGCTCAGAGTTAGTCCATAATAACAATAAATACACTGAACCCTCAGACATTGCCAACATCCTGGCAGACAGGTTCAGTGCAAACTTCTCCTTCCTAAAAGGACAAATATCTATCCCAGCAGAGTGTTGCCTCCCTGACATCTCAGATGCCCAGGTGAGAGCCGCCCTCTCCAAAGCAAAAAACACAGCATCAATGGGACCAGACAGGGTCCCGGGCGGCATGCTACATGAACGCCAAGAAGAGCTATACCCTCACATAAAGCTGCTATTCAATCTTAGCCTTACTACAGAATATGTACCCAAAGAATGGCAAACAGCAACAGTAGTCCCACTCCACAAAGGAGGCACCTCTACGGACCCTGGAAACTACCGCCCCATAAGCCTGACTAGCCTGGTCTGCAAAGCTATGGAGAGGATCATTATGGAGCTCATAAACAAAGACATTGGGGACCTACAGACACTGCATCCTACCCAATTCGGCTTTGTCAAGGGCAGATCCTGCCTCCTGAACCTGGTAGATTTCTTTGAAACAGTCACCAAGGCCATTGATGAGGGTAAAGTCGTCCACACAGCCTACCTAGACCTCGCAAAAGCCTTTGACACAATACCCCATTCAGGCATCGGTGACAAACTCTCCAGCCTAAATATAAACCCCTATGTCATAAGATGGGTTGCAAACTGGCTCAAGGACAGAACCCACATGGTCAGAATTGCTGGAGCCATGTCAGACTCTAAACCAGTTACAAGTGGCATCCCACAGGGCTCAGTCCTGGGACCTCTCTTATTCGGAATATATTTTTCTGAGGTACAGGCTAACACAGGAGGACTGTGGCTGACCAAGTTCGCAGATGATTGCAAACTAGGCACCATAATTGACTCTCCAGCTGACATAAGCATCCTCCAAAAGGGTCTCATAGAGACAGATAACTGGTGCCAGAGCCATGGCCTTAAACTAAATGCCAAAAAGTGTATAGTTATACCCTTTGGCAAAAACAAAGTGCGCACAAATTACCACATAGGAGGTAATCCATTAAGTACAGAAGAAGTAATTAGGGACCTGGGGACCCAAGTTGATAGTAACCTCTCCTTTGACAACCACATTGCCAAAGTGGTTAGGAAGACCTTCTATATAGCCTACCTTATCATGAAAGGATTCACATCTAGATCAAGGGAGGTCATTGTGCCCCTTTACTCATCCCTCATCAGGCCCATAATTGAGTACAATGCCCCATTTGGGATGTACCTTACCCGACACCTGTAGCAACTAGAAAGACCCCAAAAGTACCTCACTAAGAGGATCAAGGGACTCAAACAGAGGTCCTATGCAGCTCAACTAAAGAAACTCCAGCTCTACTCCGTTGCTTACTGCCTACTCAGAGGAGATCTATGCCTGACGTACAAAGCCATGTCAAACCCAGAATTAATGGACATGCTCCACCTCAAAAAATCCAAGTCCCTTAGAGCTACACGCTCCAGGGACCTAAACCTCAGCACAAAAATAAATTGGACATGCTGGAGGGACAGATTCATTTCCCAGAG
Organism: Protopterus annectens; assembly: GCF_019279795.1. Taxonomy (NCBI): domain Eukaryota; kingdom Metazoa; phylum Chordata; order Ceratodontiformes; family Protopteridae; genus Protopterus; species Protopterus annectens. The sequence continues at coordinate 14,471,080 of NC_056748.1, forward strand.
GCTCCCCTCACTCTGGAATAGAATCCCAATTCACGTTAGACATAGCCCCTCGCTGACCCTCTTCAAGCGAAATCTGGACGCGTGGATGAGAAATCGCAAATTCACCCCTGGGATCTCTTCTGTGACCCTGCTAGACAGAGGCACAGTAAACTAATCTTAAAAGGGTACCTTCTGTGACCTACTATACAGAGGCACAGTAGGCTAATCTAATAGGGAGGCAGAAGCCAAATACACTCTGGCTAGGCTTATAAATGCCCTAGGGAAGATAGCCTAGTATCTACCTATGAACCTATGAACCTATATGCTGCTCGGCTAAAGAAACTCCAGCTCTACTCAGTTGCATACCGCTACTCAGAGGCGATCTATGCCTGACGCACAAAGCCATATCCAACCCTGAATTAATGGACATGCTCCACCTCAGAAAATCCAAATCCCTTAGAGCTACGCAATCGAGTGACTTGAACCTCAGCACAGAAATAAATAGGACATGCTGGAGGGACAGATTCATAATCCAGAGGCTCCCTTCACTCTGGAATAGAATCCCAGTCCATGTTAGGCAGAGCCCCTCACTGACTCTCTTCAAGAAAAATCTTGACGAGTGGATGGGAGATCGTAGGTTTACCCCGGGGATCACTTCTGTGTCACTACTAGACAGAGGCACAGTAAACACAACCTTAAAAAGGGCACAGTAAACTCATTCCAAGGAGTGGCAAAAGCCAAACACACTCTGGCTAGGCTTGTAAATGCCCTAGGGCAGATAGCCTAGTATGAACCTATGAACCAATGAACCTATGTAAGAATAAAAGCAAAGATAAAGGCAACTCTGGTATATGTCTGAGTATGTTAATTGAGTTATTTTGGTCACATATTGTTTATGAATAATGTAAATACTAATCTTTTTAGCAAATGTATTTGTCAGAGGAAATATTTATTGATAGGAAAGTGTTTACATTTTTTATAAAGTTGATTTGCAAAGTACATATAACTGGTAGTAGAGAATTTGTCTTGTATTCATGTCTGGTTGTCCAGGTATTTGCAAAATATGAACATTGTCTATTTGCATATGATTATGGAAAGTGTTTATCTATTCCAGACATTCAAATTTCATATAGTTTCATTGCCCATTTTAAAAAGCTGGTAACTTTCAGTCCCTCATATGTAACATGGTTTTTGAAATTATTAATATAAATCTGACGAGATAATATCAGATGACTAGAGGAGTCACTTTGGTGATCCTAGAAAAGCATCTGGAAGTGTCCCAGGACATCTAGGCATCTTACCCTATTATTATGTCGTATGTCAATAGCTCTGTGTCAGTGTGGAAATAATCTCTCTTGTACTAGACAGTGTGTCTCACTTTTCTTATATTGTGTTACCACTTAATGTACCACTATCACAATCAGTACCATGTCATTTATCTTTTTTTTCAGTATAATATGCATTGCTCTATTTTAGAAGTGTCAACAACCACACACAGAGGCATTTCACTTTTGTTTTCAGGCAGGCTCTTGGGGAGAGCTCTTTGATCTTGCCACTGTGAATGTTATAGTTCAGTAGGGTCACGTGAAAGGTAGCAACAATTGTAATCAACATTACAAGAGCTGAAAGCTGACTCCCTTAAACAATATCGAAAGATTTGGAGACTGACTTCCTTAGCACCAGCATCTTTTTCCTGTAAAGAAAATACTTCAGTGTCACACACTATATGACTTTCAATTGACAGTTCTTTCAGCACTATTTAAAAAAAGGCAGAATTTGAGTAGCTTGGTTTTAATTATTGTAAATCAACTTACTTATAACGAATCTACTCTGTCTGACCAACTCTTTATACAAAAATCAGACACATTATAAGTTTTCTAGAATATTAAGGTAGAAGTCAGCTGAAAAACTAAACTCAGACATTTCCACCTATTTTTAAATTTGTACCTTAATTTTTAATGAAAATGTAGAGGAGGCCCCATACATTCTTAGGTCCTTTAATGGAAAGGTATGCTCACTATTTCCTAGTAAACAGACAAAAGAATATTACTGTTGCCTTATTCCATGTTATATGTGCAGTTACCGCTTGGACTGCAGGATGTACTTTTTATTGCAGATTAACAGCTTCAGTGCACTGAGAACGTAAGGTTTGTCATGTGCCTTACAAGAGTTAAGATACTGATCAGTGTAGTGATATTGATTAGTCATCAGTAAATACATGCTCTTCCATGACTTATTGTTTATTCATTTCATTCATGTTACGCAGATACAGGTGCATGGCATAAACCAAGGAAGTATTTTAGACATGGCCTATATAATCCAAGAAAAAAGTAAAAAAAAAAACAGAAAAACAGTGATGTGATTATGTGATTAGGTGGTGCAAAGACATAGCAAAATGAATAACTGCATGCAGGAGAAAAAACTATGAATAAGCAATGACTCCACGGGCCTTAATGGGTAGCTGTCTATGAAAATGTGTTTGTTTCAGCATTATTGGGTATATCTTTGTTTTCAGAGCTGTAACATCATTCCAAGAAAAGATGGGGATAATCCATAAAGGGCTACGTACATTTCATGCAAATATAAAAACAAAGACGGGAAACAATAGAAGCTGAGGTATTACATTCTATACAGCACTATATAAATGTACATGAATACTTAGTTGTTAATTTTGGATTAAAATTCTCCTTAAGTTCATCTTTCATTAAAGCATGCTCCTAACTTGAAGTCATAATCCTGTGTTATGACATCACAGCTACCACAAAAGCAGCTCCGGTGTTAAAATCATTGCATTATGGCCTCAAGTGGGGAGAAGGCAAGAGCAATAGATACACTCAGCAGGGATAAAGACTTAATTTAATTTATTTTTTTTATTAATATGTATTTCATCAGTTAGAAATATTAAACTGAAATACAGTTCCTATAGTAAAGTAAAGAGAGTTGCCTCCCAGATGCACTTTTTAATTATTTGTTTAAGATATTAAAAGACTTAGGATCTAGGAATTGTATAAACAAAATAAGATGAAAGAATGAATATTAACAAGGTGGCAAATCCATAAAAGTAAATATTGCAGGTTACTAACAGAATATAAAGCATCTAACTAAATAACTTAAAATGGAACATTCTTGAACTGGACTACTCCCTTCTCACATCCAGAAGGCATCAGTAGCTCTTAAATGGTACTCCGTTCCTGATTTTTTTTTGCTTTACTCTCCCTCTTGTGACAGTAAGCCTGGGGTGGGGGATCTTCTGTTGCCCACTGCCTTATTCATTCTTCATGGAGAATTTTGGCAGTGCAGCAGTGTAAAGATTTTTCTTGATATTTCTTACCAGCTGTTTCCCTTCTCTACGTACTCTATCTCTGATTCAAAGGTCCAGAATCAGGGATATGTTTTTTTTTAATATTAAGATTGTTAACTTAAAATGCTAACAGACTATATCCCAAACAAGCATGCATTTTTACGAAAAATAAGAATTCTATAACTGTTATTGTCTTGTATAATTTAATGACAACTCTCACTCCCTTGTCATAAATCTTAAAGTTTATGAGGGTTGGCAAAATCAGGGATATCTGTGAAAATTTAGAATATTGTCAGTAGGGGAAGTTAAAGTGTGTTTCATGCAGTTGTCCTATTGCCTGTCTGCAACCCCTATGATTAAGCTTTTATTAAGCTATTTAAAACTTTGTAAATATTGCAGGTTACTAACAGAATATAAAGCATATAATTAAATAACTTACACCTTGGAAATCCACACCCCCCGCAAAGGTAACCACCATGAAAAACTTCTCCAAAGCTAACTTTGGGCTCCTAAAAACAGAGATGGCTAACTTCACGGCACCCCTGCAAATGGAGAATAGTTGCATGACCGTCGAATCATACACCATTGCACTGTACAAACACGTACACAAATGCATGGATCTCACCATACCCAATAGAACCAAGATGCTCTCCTCCAGAAAGAAGGAAGCCAATCTGGTGGTCTCCTGCCATAAACAAACTCTACAACAGAAGGAGGAAACTGATGCGGAATAAGGTGAAGTCTCAAGACTGGAAAAACTCCCTTAGCTTCAACAAAAAGTTGAGATCCCTCATCAAATCCTCTAAAGCTAGCTATGACAACAGAGTTGCAGCAGATAGTAAAGACAACCACAAGGCCTTCTATAGTTATGTAAAGAATCTTCACGGCAGTACCCAGATTTGCTGTGAGCTACTGCACAATGGTACCTCCTACACCGAGCCAACATATATTGCCAATATACTGGCCGACAGATTCAGTGCCAACTTTACCCCCCCCAAAGGACCAGTCACAATACCAATAGATTGCCAGGCACCCAGTATTACTAAAACAGCACTATCCAAGGCCAAGAATACAGCTTCTATGGGACCTGACAATATCCCTGGCTGTGTTCTACATGAACTACAGAGTGAACTGGCACCTCACCTGTGTGCCCTGTTCAATCACAGCCTCACCTCAGGCTTTGTCCCTACTGAATGGCACACTGCTACAGTCATCCCACTACACAAAGGAGGAGCAACTACAGACCCTTGGAACTATTGCTCCATTAGCCTGATGAGTCTAATATGCAAAGCTATGGAACACATCATCATGGACCTAATAAACAAGGATATAGGGAATCTCCACACTCTGGATCCCAAACAGTTTGGTTTTGTGAAGGATAGATCATGCCTGCTCAACTTGGTCAACTTCTTTGAGTCAGTCACCAGAGCTTTGGATGAAGGCAAGGTGGTTCATACAGTCTGCCTTGATCTGGCCAAGGCCTTTGATACCATTCCCCACTCAGGAATCATAGAAAAATTCACTAAGCTAGACATCAACCCTTATATCAGTAGGTGGGTTACAAATTGGCTCACAGGTAGAACCCACAGTGTGAAAGTAGCTGACTCCAAGCCAGACTGCCAACCAGTCATGAGTGGAGTCCCACAGGGTTTGGCCCTGGGTCCTCTTCTGTTTGGTATCCACGTCTCTGAAGTCCAGGCCAACACAAAGGGACTCTGGCTGACAAAGTTCGCAGACAATTGCAAGTTGGGAGCTATTATTAACTCCTCAAGTGATGTTGACATCCTACATAAAGACCTCACTAAGACCAACGACTGGTGTCAGAACCATGGCCTTAAGCTCAGTGCCACAAAATGTGCCATCATCCCCTTTGGGAAAAACCCAGTTCCCATGAATTACCACATCGATGATAGTCCATTGAACACAGAAGGCATTATAAGTGATCTGGGAACACAGGTTGACAGCAGCCTCTCTTCTGACCACCACATTGCCAGTTTGGTCAGAAAGTCCTTCTTTGTGGCACATCTCATTACTAAGGGTTATGACTCCAGGAAGAAAAAGGTCATTGTCTCCCTCTACTCTTCCCTCATTAGGCCAATTATTGAGTACACTGCCCCATTTGGCATGTACCTCACTAGACACCTGCAACAACCGGAGAGGCCACAAAAGTACCTCACAAAGAGGATTCTAGGCTTTAAACATTTGTCCTATATGGACAGACTCAAAAACTCCATCTATTCTCGGTCTCATATCGCCTACTTAGAGGCGATCTCTTCTTGACTTACAAAGTCATGTCGGACCCAGCTCTATTAGAAATGCTACAGCTAAAGAAATCCCGATCCCTTCGCACCACATGCTCCAGAGACCTCAACCTCATTACCACAATCAACAGAACATGCCAGAGGGACATGTTCATAACCCAGAGTCTGCCCATGCAATGGAATAGACTTCCCATATATGTCAAGCAGAGCACCTCACTGGCCCTCTTCAAGAGAAATCTTGATGAGTGGATGGGAAATAGAAAATTCACCCCAGGAATCACTCCAGTGGCTTTACTCGACAGAGGCACTGGGAACTAAGGTCGGGTGGCACGATGCCAGGGTAATCCTATGGGCTAGGCTTGTAAAGGCTCCAGGGCCATTAGCCTAGTACACACTTATGAACCTATGCTTGATGAAGTAGGCCTGATAAAGTTCCTTACTTTTAAGCATTATGTTAAGTTTTTTTTAAATGTTTACTGTAATATTTGTGTGGCTTTAATTTGGATTGGGATAAATACTTATATTTTACACCTGCCTGCTCACCTCTTGGATTTCAGTAGCTTTGGTTTGACTGCTGTAATACCTTTTTTCCTTGCATGGTTATTGGCCTCTTGTTACTTTTTTTTTGGGGGGGGGGGTTAAAAGCCATTTATTAATTTTTTATTTCACTTTGTTAACTGGGTAGGTAGACTGACCACAGGATCCTTTTCAGCCATGAGCAAAGCCAAGGAAGCATCACATCTGCCATGAAGTAAACATATACAAAGTATGCACATCTTTAATAGTTAACTTAGTTTTACATAGGTTACTGTTGGTTCAATAAACTTGTGATTCTGGCTTGCAAATGTTCAGTAATGTTTAGCATAGACTGCACAGTGAGTGCCAATAGGGCTAAAGCAATTGAGTAGTTCTTGATGCTTGCTGTAAAATGTCCTAATTTAACTATTGCTGCTTTCTGTAAAATGTGCTAATTTAACTATTGTTGCTTGCTATAAAATGTGCTAATTTAACTATTGTTGAGAAGGCCCACATGTATTCTTCCCTTAGACATTCTAGAAGCTTTCCCCTGGAAATGAAATACTCTTCAAGTTTTTTGATAGGTTGAGGAAGTTTGTTCCAAGCCATGGTGCTAATAAGTTTTCTCACCTAGGGTCTTTTTGTAGGTTTTCTGACCAGAGTGAGCATTTCATCACAAGATGAATGAAGGTGTCAAACATTTTTGTGGAGCTGTGCAACAAGTGGGGGACAGTGGCTAAAATATAATAGGCCAAATGTTAGGGAATTCAGAGGTGGGGCATGCACTGCAAGAGGAAGCCATTTTTTGTAGTGTTATACAGTTGATGTTGTTAATACGTGGATACGGCAATGAAGCAGCATATGTTGATCATGGTTTGTAGGATATCTGTATTTTGTGCAGCATAAAGTATTAAAACTGGATGACAGTACTTTACACTGGACATTAGCATCTGGATTCAAATGTCATTATTTTATGGGCAGAAGGTTGGTATACCGAAAGGCAAGTTTGAACTGGAGTAGGAGTTGATTTGTCATGTCTCAGTATGTGTGGCAAATGTGAGTTGCTGATCAAACAGGAGATCTAAGTACTTTTGTTGGTTTACTAAGGGAATAATAATTCCTTGTGGGTCTTTTGTTGGAATAGTTGTGTGATTGGTTAGCCTTTGTTGTATGCTGAACAGCACCATTATAGATTTGTTGCAGTTATTCATCTAGTAAGTGTCTTTCAGCCAGTTCCAGATGTGGTTAAAATCACTTTGAAGCTTAACTTGTAGTTGGACTTGGCAGGAGACTGAGCTCAGGGTAACAATATCATCAATGTAGCATATGCAAGGAGTTTAAGGGAAGTCATAGGGGAGGTTATTTATAAACTGTGAAAAGAGCAAGGGATCCAATACAGAGTGTTCTGTGATTTCACTGCAAAATATGCTCTTATCAGAGGCTGAATTTCCTTTAGTAACAGTAAATGTCCTGCCTCTTAGGTATGATGAGTATCACTGTAGCACTGAGTCACAAATGCCATAATCTTGAAGGGTTGTAAGCAGGAGAGAATGATTAACAGTTTCAAAAGCACAAGTGAGGTCAATGAAAAAGGTACTGGAAAACTGTCCTCTTTCCATTAATTCATAAGTATTTTTGTAAGTGTAAATTGCTATCAGTGTGTTATAGTCTGGCTTGCAACAAAGTTGGTGGATGGGAACTAAGCCATACATTGATTTACTTTCAGTTAGCTAGTCATTTAGCAGTTTTTCAAGAAGTCTAATTAGCATGCACATTATGGTTATAGGTATGCATTGTGAGACAGGCTGGTTGGTCTTTGTAATGAGCGCTATAATGGCATGTTGCTGCAAGGAATAATCCCTATTGTAATAATCTGCTTTTTTCCCCTTTCACACAGCTTATTGTGAAGCAAAGCATTTGTAAACATTGAGAATAACAATTTGCTAAGAAAGCACAACCTAGGTGAACAGCAGAACCTTTGGAACTAGCCTCTACTAACACATGTGCATCTAAAATACAAGTTAAAAGCTTGGATTAGCAGTTAATCTTAAATATTTGTTTAAGAAAAGTTATTTAAATGTTCTAACTTTTATTTTCAGTCATTTCTGTATTTTTTGCCTTGGTGGCTGAATCATGTTGCTTCGGTATTACATCATTGAGAGTGCGTTGGATGCTGTGACCATAATTTTGATACATTTAACCTGAAAAAGCCCATCTGTGATACTGGTTTTGCTGCCTGGTATCTGAATTTAAAAAGATTGAACTGCTTTAGTTCATAGGTAAATACTAGGCTAGCTGCCCTTCTAGGTTATTTTAAGCCTAAGAGTAAAACAAGCAAGATAGGAGCACTTCAAGCAAACAGCGAGTATTCACTAAAACCACAGATGTTGGCTGAAGAGGTAACACTTTAATAGTTAAAATAAAATAAAAAATATGTATCAAAATATGAGCACTTTCGTACTAGTAACAGTGCTTCTTCAGAACTAAAATTCATCATACCAAGTAGGTATATATACACATTAAGTAACCAATCAATGTTTTAACAATCTTAATTTAAGCACAGGTTTTTAAGGCACAGTCATTTAACCCTTTTTCTTTATGTGCAGCAAGTCTGAGAATCCATTTTGTCTCTAACCTCTCCGTCTGAACATTAACATCTCCCCCTCTATCTGTGACAAGTAACTTCTCAATAACCATGAATTTAAAACTGTGTCCTGCCCCCTTCTTAACAACATGCTTTTTAAGCCTAGCCAATATCCCTTTTAAAGGTGAGACTCAAACGCTGTACATTGTGATTTTGAGTTAAACACTTTAACCATTACACCAACCCCAGTAGGTACAGTTGTTATTGTTCTGTGAACCACTAGCAAGCCACATACAAGTCAGCTTACTCACCTGCCTCGAAAAAAGTTATCAGTAGCTTTGTTTTTATTGCCACCCCCGTCTGTCTTTCAGACTGTCTCCCACTTTAACTAATAACACCAAGTTCAAACTCAAATGCACATAAGACACTCTGAATAAGTCGTCCTTGGTTGCATTCACACACTGGGGCTCTGACAAAATCAGGATCACACTGTCAGGTATCTAAACCATCCTTGAAATAGGGTAACTTACAATGAAGAGAAACATCCACTATTGTCATCTATAGCTGCAAACAATCCAGACCCCTACTATTTTTTTACCTAGTGACGCTTCAGGACAAGCGCATTACTTGGATCAAGGAAACAGATTAAATCACTCAGAGTGAAGCACCGGCCAAAGTGTGTGTCATATATGTTGCATATAATATTTTAACACTGTGGGTTCTAACTGCCAAAGTATTATCCAAGAACATTTCTCATGAACTGTGTCACTATATCCCCTAAGAAGGATTACTTCAACACTGTAACAGTTCATAAGATTAGACTTTAAGAATGATATTCTGAATGATGGTCTAAAAATATTGATACTAGCTATTATTATGAGTTATTTTTGATGATTTTTTTCATAACATTTACTGTTTTCCATATTGTTTTGTTCAGATACATTGCTGTAGGCCAACAATCACTTTGCCAAAGTATGTTATGACAGCAAAATAAATGAACAATAGCTATCTGACTCCATTTTTTTTTGTGGTGAAGCAAAGCTCTCACTGCAGTGGAATACCATCTATACTCTTTCACCATTTTATTATAATTAACACCAATGTCACAAAACCTTGCAGAAAGTTATAATTTTTAAAGTCCAAATGCTCTGGTTCTGGTTGATCACTTAGGCTAGATTATACAGACTTTGGTGATATGGTTATCAGCCATGTAACAGTATATGTTTTTGTCCCATATTTTCAGCATGCCATGTCTGACACCCCTCCTCATGGATCTGTACCATTGGCATTTTTCACCGTATCCTGGAAGGTGGTTTCACACAGCAGCATCATTGCCCTTTGGTACCAGATTATACACTGGTATTGCCATAGTTCCAGAGCAGAGACCTTATGAGAAAGCCATTGAATTTACATATAAATTAGTTGCTTTAGTGAAGTTATGAGGCTACATTTAATCCAGTTGATGCAGGCATTTAAGTTTTGCAGTTTTCACTATTTTACCCCAGATCTGGCAGAGTCATTTTTTTCACAATATGTATGAGATAAGACATGTTCTGCACAAAACTGTGGTCTGAATAATACATTAACATTTTTGAACTTTTCATTCATACTGCAAGATAGCACTCTAAGAATTCAGGATATAATTGATCAAAAATCACCAATGTTAAGAGTTTTCATTTCCTAGTTTGAGACACGGTTTTCCTATAACACCAGATTTTATAACACCATTCATGTATGGTCTAATTGGTGAACAGGAAAACCTTCTGGCTGTGATGTTAGCTGCCTGGAATAATGTAACAGCCTGAGTACTGAAGGACAGACCAAAAGACAGGATGACTGACTGTAACTCTTTTATATTAGTGGTAGTGGAAAAAGTGATACAAGTCTGAACTCCTAATGATTGTTGGTGATAGTTCCTAGCAGTACTTCAAATTATTATTTTTATGTCCGAACACTTTTCATTCCTTCCCTATATCCAGTAGTAGCCACCAATGCCACTAGCCACATAAAGCAAATGATGGCACAAGACCTGTGTGCGTGTGTGTGTGTGTGTGTGTGTGTGTGTGTGTGTGTGTGTGTGTGTGTCCAGTGCTTTGAATGGAGGCAATATGCATGCTGAAATGAATAGATGATGACAGACCTGTATGTGTCTATGTGTGTATATGTGTGTGTGTTTCTGTGTGTGTGTGTGTGTGTGTGTGTGTGTGTGTGTGTGTGTGTGTGTGTGCGTGAGTGTGTGTGCACGTTGCTTTGAATGAAGGTAGCGCATATGCTGCAGTGCACAGATAACTGCAGACGTGTGTGTGTGTGTGTGTGTGTGTGTGTGTGTGTGTGTGTGTGTGTGTGTGTGTGTGTGTGTGCATGTAGTACTTTGGATCAAGTCAGTGTATATGCTGCAGTTCATGATCTTCCATAGGCTTGTCTGCAGAATCCAAGTATACCTAGAAGGGCAGTTTAGCTTTGGTTTGCACTGGAAATCAGTCATCAAAGTTTGTCAGTATAGCACTGTGGATTAAGGGTGAAGGCTGGGAGCTGATAATGGACTCCACTCTGTTGGTCTGGTTTTGATCCCTTCAATTTTCACTCTTACATTGTGTGACTGCTCAAACCACTTAGGTGAACCCATCACCCACATGGATTGCATGAATGAATGAATAAATAGATAAATAAAATCAGTACTGCAATGCTTCATGCTTAAACCATCACACAGAAAGAACAGAGTAGAATTCTCTCCACTTTTTTTCATAAAACCCAGATGACTGTCTGGTTTCCAGGTCTGTTATCGATCCTACGCTACCAGCTACACAGACTGAAAGCTTGCTCCTTGTCATTGGCCAGTATCATATTGCCATCATCAGATAAATGCAAATAGGCAACTTGTAGAAACACTTTGCAGCAGTTATGACTGTGAAATATCTTCTGGTTACAGTCGTGTTCATAGGTACTTATTAGTCTGTTAATCTGTGAGGATCTTTAGAAGCCTAACCTTACCTTCCCATGGTAGGTTTTAGCCCAGGCAGAACAAAGACCTGTTGGGACACTTACTTGTTGTCCCTATACATGGGGGACGTGGCTATTAAACAGAGGATTAATTTGTTGTTTCCCACCCATTCATCAAAATAATGTTTGAAGAGAGTAAGAGAAGTACTTCACTTTATGTGAAATGAAATATGGTTCCTCAGAAAAGATATTCTCTTTGTTACATACTTGTTCTTCCAGCATGTTCTATTTATGTTACAAAAGACATTGAGATCCTCTGAGTGGGTGATCACACACTATCATTGGACTTTTGAATGTTCAATAGGTCTGACAAGATATGGTCTGCTGATGTCCTACATCTTAGGTGGCCTTTTAGTAACCTGCATGATACAGAAAAGAGGGACAAGGCTTTGGTATGGTCTGCTTAGTTTTTGTGATTTAGGCCCTTGCTTTTTAAAGTGAGAAAGCATTGTAGTCACTCCTGTTGTCACAACTGTTTGATCAGGTACATACCGAATGGGCATTATATTCAATGACTGGCCCAATGAATGGGCATTATATTCAATGACTGGCCCAATGAGAGCTGAGTACAGTGGAATGATTGTATCCATGGGCCTGGACACCATACCTTTAGATATAAGCTATGCAATGCAAAAGGACTTCTTTACAATAGGGGATACATGATGTTCGAAGGAAAGATTGTAGTTCCCAGATCCCTGACTATGGGATCAACTTTCAGGAGTGTGTTGTCAATGTGATAGTTACAAAGGAAGTCATGCTTTTCAAAGGATATGGTTGTTATTTAGTTTGAGTCCATGGTTTTGACACCAGCTATTTGTTAGGGAAAGACCCTCTTGGCAGATTTAGATGGAGTTTAAGATATCATTAAGTTTACAGTTGTCTGCAAACTTGGTCAGCCGCAACATTTGCTCTGACCTTGGGAAGTAAATGCCATAGAGCAGTGATCCAAGAACTGAATCGTGAGAAAGACTACAGATAAAAAGAATGGTATGAGCAGTACAGACATGTACGAAAATTAAAGTATTATATTTAGATTCAACTAAAATGAGGCATAAAAGTAATACCTTTTAATATGGAGAAATCATTTTTGACTAGGATCAAAAAGCAAAACTATCACATTAATAATGATAAAAACAAACATTAATAATGATGGTAACTTACTTGAAGAACTGTATTTAATGAAAGTTGGTGGCAGGAACTTGGTAGAATGACAATGCTGCTTTCATAAATACATCTTGAACACATTACGATTTTGCCATTTTTTTGTTGCTATATTAAAAACAGAACGGGATATGTTTTCCATTTCCAACCAGAAAATTGCAGATAAATGCTATTCATAACACAGCAGTCACAATTATGGAATGAGGTACCTAAAGTGAAATGTAAACATTATACAGTGCTGTGTTTACAAAGGTTAGCATCTTGTAATATTCTCAGAGTGCTTTGTACATCCTTTTGGGAATAACACTTCATAAGCTTTTGTGACTCAGTTCATGAAGAGACAAGGGAAACTTTCAGCTCCTGCCTGGAAGTTTAGTTTACATGAGGATTGATTTCTGTCTGTTGATTTATGTAATTTTGAGTGGTATTTAAATAGGTTTGCTCATTTTATTTAAGTTTGCTCATTTTATTTCATTTTCCTTGTTGGAAATTGATGTTATATTTGTACAGTTATCTGAGTGAATTCGTTAATTGTTTCTCTGTGCTAAAACTATGCTTTTCCTACCATTTTTAATTGATCTGACACTTTTAGTAGTATTTAAAAAAGGTTTTGCTTATTTTATTTTGTTTTCTTTGTTTTAATTGAAGTGTTGCATCATGTACTGTTGTCTGACCAAATTAATTCCCTACTGCGTTGTTTTGCTGTGCTAAATCTGCTGCTTTGCCTCCATTTTTACTATTTAATACTTAGTTATTGTTTCAGGAAAGTTTTATTCAACTGTGTGGACAGTCTAAGAGACAACAGTGATTGTTCTGTGCAAGAGAATAAGTTGCTGCTGTTCCTAGGAGTCCAAAATTTTGTCTGGAACCACAAATTGTTCATCACTGGTTTGTTTAAATTCTTCTCTCAGGTATATTGCACTATGGCTTGTTTGGTGTCTTTGCTGCAAGACATCACAGGGCTGGTAGTGTGCACATGCTGGAAAAGTGGCATTCAGATGTCATTATAAAGCACTCTAGAAAGCACGTTATTTCTTCTGCACTTATGCCTGTCGATTTCTCCTTTCTTTTGTGGCATTTAAACAAGTTTCTCTCATTTCATGTTGTTTTCCTTGCTAGAAATTGAAGTGTTGTGTTTGTGCAGCCTTTTGACTGAATTCATTAATTATTGTACTGTTTCCCTATGCTAAGTCTGCTTTTTCTCTATAGTTTCACAATTTAAAGCCTGCTTATCCCCTTCTAATACCTCACTTCATAGGTTCATAGGTTCATAGGTAGGTACTAGGCTATTGGCCCTAGGGCCTATAGAAGCCTAGCCAAAAAGGTACCCTGGCTTTCGCCAGCCAAGAAAATTATTTTCCTGTGCCCCTGTCGAGCAGAGCCACAGAGGTGATCCCAGGGGTGAATTTCCTATTTCCCATCCAATCATCAAGATTTTTCTTGAAGACTGCTAATGATGATCTTTGTTTGATATAGATAGGTAGTTTGTTCCAGAGTATGGGACGTCTCTGGGACAGGAATCTATCCCTCCAGGATGTTCTGTTTATTGTGGTGACAAGGTTTGGGTCCCTAGAGTGTGTAGCTTGGAGGGAGTGGGATTTCTTTAAGTGGAGCATGTCCAACAGCTCTGGGTTTGACATAGCTTTGTATGTTAGGCAGAGATTGCCTCTGAGTAGGCGATATGCGATGGAGTAAAGCTGGAGTTTTTAGAGACGGTCTGTGTAGGGCATCTATTTGAGGCTGGTAATCCTCTTTGTGAGGTATTTCTGTGGCCTTTCCAGTTGTTGTAGATGTCTTGTGAGGTACATATCAAAAGGGACATTGTACTCTATAATGAGTCTAATGAGTGATGAGTAGAGGGGAACAATGACCTCTTTTTTCCTGGATGAGAAATCTTTTGTGATGAGGTGTGCCACGTAGAAGGATTTCCTGACTACTGTGGTGATGTGATTATCAAAGGAGAGACTACTGTTCACCTGTGTCCCAAGGTCTCTTATCACACTTTCTGTGTTAAGTAGACTGCCACCTATGTGGTAGCTAATGGGTACAGAGTTTTTACCAAAGGGGATGACAATGCACTTTTTGGCATTGAGCTTGAGGCCATAGCTTTGACACTAGGCATCTGTCTCAGTGAGGCCCTTTTGTAGTACGTTCACATTGTCAGAAGTTTCAATTACGGCTCCTAGTTGGCAGTCATCTGCGAACTTCGTTAGCCAAAGACCTTCTGTGTTAGCCTGTACTTCAGAGAAGTAGAAACCAAACAGGAGAGGACTCAGGACTGAACCCTATGGTACTCCACTTGTCACTGGTCTGAAGTCAGATTTGGAGTCTGCTGCTTTCACAGTGTGGGTTCTGTCAGTGTGCCAGTTGGCAACCCATCTTGTGACATAGGGATTTATACCTAGTTTAGTGAGTTTATATATAATTCCAGAGTGGGGGATGGTGTCAAAAGCCATGGCAAGATCTATATAGGCTGTGTGAACCACCTTACCCTCATCTACGGCTTTGGTGACTGTTTCAAAGATGTCAATCAGGTTTAGGAGACATGATCTGCCTTTTACAAACCCAAACTGGGTGGGGTCCAGAGTTTGGAGATTACCAATGTCTTTGTTTATAAGTTCCATGATGATACATTCCATGGCCTTGCAGACCAGGCTCGATAGGCTAATGGGGTGGTAGTTCCCAGGGTCCGTGGTGGCTCCCCCTTTGTGTAGTGGGATAACCGTCGCTGTGCGCCATTCAGTGGGCACAAAGCCTGAGGTAAGGCTATGATTGAACATGGTGCTTAGTTGGGGTGCCAGTTCATTCTGTAGTTCATGTAGAACGCAGCCTGGGATGTTGTCGGGTCCCATGGATGCTGTGTTCTTGGCTTTGGAAAGTGTATTTTTTACCTGTGCAGTTGTGATTACAGGAGCTTTGCATTCTTCCGGTATAGAGATGGGCCCTTTAGGGGGTGAGGGGGGGGGGGGTAAAGTTAGCACTGAACCTATCTGCCAGGATGTTGGAGATATCAGTTGGTTCTGTATATTTAGTTCCATTGTGCTATTACTCAGAGCAGATCTGGGTGTTGCCATTGAGATTCTTGACATAGCTATAGAATGCTTTGTGGTTGTCTTTAGAATCAGTGGCGATTTTGTTTTCATAACTAGCTTTGGAGGATTTTATGAGGGATCTCAGCTTCTTACTGAGGCATGGGATTTTACTCTTTTTTGCAACAGTTTCTTTCTTCTGTTGTAGAGTTTGTTTATGACAGGGGACCACCAGATTGGCTTCCTTTTTTGGAGGATTGTTGTACTTTATTGTACTTCTTAAACTATTATAACTACTTCTAATTAGCATAACAAATTACTATTCCATCACTACTTCTCTGTTAACACTCAAAGTTGCTTATGTTCTCTAATATCACATATATTTTATTTCTTAAATTAGTCTTACCTATCTTACACACCACTCTTCTGGCTGTAAATTCTCAGTAAAAGGCTTGTACATTTAATGTTTGTGAATATCGATACACATTTTATTATATTATTATGATAAGTATTCACTGAAACTGCATTATAAAAATTGTTATAGTAAATATTGATTGCATAAATATGATTGGAGCTTTTCTCCCTGGAGTTCCATTGAAAATGGGCACCTATGCCCAGACTGACTTTCCTGGAAAACAAATGACAATCAATAAATAAATAAATAATCTTGGTCCATTATGATGTTTTCTTTTCCTCTTAAAATATGATGTTATCCTGGGTAATGTATGTATCAGTTCATGTAATCTTTTAAATAAAAAAATAATCAAATAATTGTTCATAGCTAACTTCTGTTCAAAATGACAAAATAAATATATTTTTACCAAAAGAAAATTGAGTAAAGCATTTGAGAGATTAAATACACAGACAACATATGATTTTGCACAAACCAACTTTAAAATAAACTATTTCAACAATTAGATGGCTTGTAAAAGAATGTTGAGTAACCAGTTAGGTATCCCCTAGCTTGTTTCTAGCTGGGAGATTGTCTAGAACTACCTACCACTACATAAGAAGAGTAAAGTGTGACATACAAAGCAAAAATATAAACAAACAGATGGGAGAAGTTCTGAGTCGAAAGAACCAAGCACACACTGGCTAACTGAAAGTGGCTACTAGTTTATTCATGTGTCTCTTGGCCTGTCATTTAAAATTCAACTGAGAGAATGGCATTTCTGTAAAAGTACATGATGTAATACAGAATGTAACAAGCATCAGCTAAGTCCAGCCTGCATCCACTGAAGAAAAAAAGTTTTTCCATTTCTCAAGTAGTGATTTTCAGTGCTTAAAGATCACTGACATGAACACAGCTGATGATAAAAAATGCATATACTCATAGTCCCCTTTATCCTTTCTTCCACGTCTTGAACAATAAAAAGCCAAAACAAAACTAAACTTCTCTGTCACCCAGTAAATGCACTGTAGTGGCCATTTGGATTAAATATAACCACATCAGTATGAGGAATTCAATTATGTTTTCATTAGATGGTTATGTATTTAAGGAAGAGGGGTGGATTCAGAAGAAATGTATACAATGAAGTTACTTTGTTAAAAATTATTCTTCTTGGGGTTGTTGAATGTATTACTATAGCAATAACCCATGCCTGGTGAATGGGTATGCTGGATTTTACCCGCCCGGTGGTTTGGTGGTCGAGGGGAGGGACCAAAGCACAACAAACAACGGTAAATCAACATTACCACAGCGTGGGGTCGGTACTTGCTATATATTATTAAAAGAAGAAATAAGATATAGAAATAATCTTTTATAATGGCTATAATGCAGCACACGCCTTACAGCGTGTTGTCTGGTGTTCTGCAGTTCTGATGTACTGCGCGTAACCTCTGCAGTACAAGCGCAAGCACGGCAAAGGGCGCGGAAGGCATTTTCTCCGTTGCTTTTCTGGGTTTAAATTAAATGGTTTCTTAAAAGCGGGGCAACTTTAAAAAAAGCAACGGAGATCTTCCGTTGCTTTATTTAAAGCTCAATCGTCGCTTAAACCCATTATACTCGCGAACAAATTTAAAAAAAAAAGCGTTAGCGGAAAGATCTCCAAGATTTCCATAAACATGTCTGCTATGTTAAAGGTTTAAACATGTAACTATTTTAAAACAGCAGCAACAAGCTTGCTTTTTTTCTGCTGTGTCTGCTTGTTAAAACATTTTAAGCTGGCCGAGATTTTTTCTTTTAGTGAGAGGAAAAAGTTTGCGCTAGTGAGGAAAAAGTCCCCGGCATGAGGAGGAGGATTATAATGATGGTTCTTCATTACTGCAAAGAAGGAATGTTTGTGTATATATCTGACAGTGTTCTTTACATGTTAAGAAAGTTGAATGGATAGTCTTTGGTTTAATAATGTTGTTTATCAGTAAAGTTATTTGATTATAAATAAAAAAAGTCACTTTTATGTTTAAAATCCTGCTATAGTTTGTCTGCCATTTACCCCTACAAAAAGAAAGTTACTGAATCATTTACTTTTTACATTTAGCAACTGATTACAGGTCCAAAGCAAAACTATTCCACTTACTGTAGTCTGATTCACAGAGCTTTTTACACAGCATTTTATGCTATACATATCTATTATATTTCACAGAAAAACAATTGCATTTTTTATAGTTTTGTACATTTCACAACTTGTTGCATTTTTACTTAATAAAAGTAGAAAATGTGCATACTGTCCTAACACCAGGGAAAATTAGAGTAACCTACTAGGATCAGGCAACACAGAAAAAATGAATGGTAAACTTAAAAAAAACAGTTTATTTTGCCTTTTTTACTGTTTTTACAACAGTGGAAAAGAATATAGAGTTGGGGGGTTTACTTCTGTGAAAAAATATTGTGACTGATTATTATTATTTTTTTGCTGTTTTCTGTCTTTCTATGTCACCCCACTATCCGATAAGAATTCTCATATAAAACCTATGATTATTACTGTTATTTATTTATCTGTTGGTTGACTCTTGGTTACAGCTTTGTTATATCTTTTACAATAAATGATGATCTGCAGTATCTTAATAACGTGTGAGGAACATGCCTGTTCAGTCCCTTAATCAATGGTTTAAGTTATTTTATCTCTGGAACTGTAATTCTTCCTTTTTAATAATCTGCTACATTAAGGCTTCCCCATTCTATGCCCATGTAATCCTGCCAAACAGCTTAACAAAAGCAACATATATACTGTGGTTGTAAGCCACATGTAACTGCAAATGATGATTTGTACATGTCATGGAACAAGTGTATTTCAGCACATTGTCAGCACATACTTTCTGTGTAATAACTCTTACATGTTTGATCTGCCCTACTTCAAGTTCTGTAAGCTCTGACGAGCTTTGTAACACTGTTCTTATTAAATTTAAACAACAGTTAGTGTCAATAGCAAGATTGTGTAAAAAAAAGAAGAGAAAAAATGGATAGGGGAAGAAGTTTGTTGGCAAGGGAACTTCGAAGGATGACAATTACAATAGTGAGATGTGAGGAAAGGACATTGAGGATGCCAACAAGATGGAAAAAAAGACCTAAAACACAGGATGAGCACATCTCAAAAATTGCTCTTCTACTTTTAATTTGTTTTTGTGGGAGGGCAAGCCCTCTCTACACCCTCCATGTGAGGGACAAGCGGCCCACATCCCCTGTCCTTTTATATACCAATTGTGAGATTACCATACCTTGGAGAAGAAGGAATATTCTGAGAAATATCATCTCAGACTTAATATTCTGCCATTCAGTCCGTGTATTTCAGTACTTACTCTAATGGGTCCTGACATTCCAAATGGTTACCTTTAACGCATTTGGTCCAATGGAGTTCCAGAGGTTTGTAAGCTTACCTCCTAATGACTGCATCTTGAGATTTTGACAAAAGCAAGTTATACTCTCACATTTCAGTCAAATGTTCATATCTCTGGATCCATATGGGTTACTAAAGGGTTGTAAATGGCAAACTGGTCAGCACAAACAAATCTTTACAGTGGTCATGCTCATTAAGTTCTATGTCTGAAACTTGATTTTATAAATCACAATCAACACAGTAAATATTAATTTTGTATTATTTTGTAATCAACTTACAATATCCCAGTAACCACTCAACCTGCATATATACTGTCAGCAGCATTTTGTTTGTCCATCTGTGAACTTTCATATGAGGCTATGCAGTAAAGATTGTGTTACTTGGTTGTTAAGATATTTATAATATGAAAATTATGACAATGTAAATAAACAGTATAAGGGCAATTAATATTGCTTAAGCAGCAGTAGACAGACGTCAAATATCAATGCAGTTTTTTTGCGCATCATGTAAGCTTTAAGATGAAATCTTTCAATAGCCATCATCTACCATGATTTTGAAATTATTAATGCAAATATGAACAGGCTATATTAGATATCTAGGGCGTCAGTAAGCTGTAACTGCCAAAGCACCTGGAGACATCAATGGGAAGTAACACGTTAAACCAATACGCTTTATAAAGATGTATAATTATAGCAATTTATGGAAGACAAAGCAAACTATAGGTAATACATGTAAATTGGTAATAGTAGAAATTCCTTTTAATAAACAATTGGAATAAAGAAATATATAATGTACCAGCCAATAACGAATATGTATATACAATTTATCTTGTTTGCTATGCTATGATGTTGTTTATTAACTGTAAAAACATTTATAACAAATTTATTGTCTTAAACCTTATGGCCCATGTCATGGCTGAAAAGGGTCTTCAGCCCAGTTTTATTTATTTAGTTTTTATTTTTATTTGATAATTATTTACTTGGAAAGACCGACTTGGAAATAACCTCTTTCCAGGGGAGGCCCAGGGAGAAAAGTTCTTCA
The DNA here is from genome assembly GCF_019279795.1 of Protopterus annectens. NCBI lineage: Eukaryota > Metazoa > Chordata > Ceratodontiformes > Protopteridae > Protopterus > Protopterus annectens. The sequence goes on from NC_056748.1 coordinate 14,491,728, forward strand.
ATTAAATACATAAGAAAGCAATATTTAGAATACTCTTATACAAGGTGTGTACATAGGGCCTGAGTACACCCAACGGAATGTTGTAAGTTATATGTGTTGTAGTTGGGGTATAACAGATCCCATATAGTCAGAGAGAAAATGTGGAAATAAAGAAGCTAGAACAAGAAAAAATAATGAGTATATAGTTAATATCAATTTATTTCTATGCCTTCTATAGGGTAAAGGAGAGGAAAAGGTTTATAAGAAGAGAAAAGGTACCATTTAGTAAATACTTCAAAGCAAAGTTTTGTAGAGGAGAAGTTAGAGAAAAAATGGATAGGAGGATTAGTTTGTTAGCAAGAGAACTTTGAAGGATGAGAAGTAAAATAGTGAGATGTGGGGAAAGGACATTAAGGATGCTCCCGTGGGGAGGTGGGTCATATTTAACTATTGGATTCTTTATGCATTTGTAAATCTAGCCTAACCTGGGCATTCTCATGAGTATATTTAATGCATATTTTTGAGTCTAGTCTGAGGATGCACAGGTGCATGACCAGGTATCCAACAGTTGATACTTAAGTGCCTTTATGTTGTTGACTTGTCTTAAGTGAGCTGGGAGAGAATTCCATTTATTTGATATACAGTTTGAAAATAATGAATCACCTGCGGTGTTAGGTTTCCATTTGTAAAGTATGGCTGAATGATGGTGATTAATGGTGGGTATTGTTCAGGTTTGGGCAGGAGCTTATTTATCACTAACTATGTGTGAGTGACACAGTGTATGGATTAGTTCAAGCCAATTTTGCTGCTTTAGAGAAAGGCAATGGTGAGTTGTATAGTGCTGATTTGTTGTGAATTTTGCCACTTTGTTATTGCATTGCTCATGTTTATTTGATAGAAATGAGTTTAGGTTTGTAAAAACTGGAGAAACATAGATGAGTGCTGGAAGTAAGTAAGCTGTAGCTAGGTGTTTTCTGGCCAGATCAGTGAGGAATGGTTTTATCCTGTTTAGACAGCCTAGTTTATGGTGTGTTTTTTATTGCTAGAAGTATATGATGATCACATTTCATGTGCACATCTATGGTCTTGTATGTATAACAGTTTCTATGCTTGTGTTGCTGACTGAAGTTATTTGAGAGGTTTTTTTTGTCACATGGTTGTTAGGGAGTATATAGAATAAATTTAGTCTTTTGGAGTACAAGAAAAATTTGGAGTTGTCCAGCCAGGATACTATGTAGGAGAATGACTGTTGCATTATTTCTGGTAGTATTGGTAGGGTCTTGGCTGCTCAGATGAGAGCTCAGCCATCTACATATTGTACTATTATGGTATGTTTTGAGGCAGTTTGCATGACATTTATGAACAGGATAAATAGAAGGGGGACAAATATAGGTCTGTTGGGAACACCTACTGAGACAGGTAAGAATGGGAAAAATTCCTCATGCCAAGTCACTGTCTATTTTCTACCCGTGAGATGCCTATTTATACAGTAGAGTGAAGGTACATCAAGACCAATAGAGGAGAGTTTTGGTAGGGATTTGGTGGCAGACTGTGTCATAACCTTTAGACGGATCAAGAAAGAGTATAAAGACCAGGTTACCTGTGTTTCTATTGTGAGTAACTGTATCAATGAAGCTCATCAGGTCAATGGTTGTATTGTGGTCAGGCCTTAAACTGTGCCTTGTTGGAGAGAGAAGGTTATTTGCTGTGACATAATTAATGCTTTGTGAATATATATATGTATCTTTCTAGGATTTTGGGCAGAGAAAACAGTATTGCTATAGATCTATAATTTGTGAGGTCTTTAGAAGAGCCGCTTTTTACAGGAGTATGATGAAGATTTTTTTTCCAGAATGACAGGACATGATTTTCTCTGATTTATCAAGATTGAGGCAGGATATGCTGGACCATCAGCAGCAAGTCTAATATATTCTTCAGGCTTATAGGTTTATAGATTAGTACTAGGCTAACTGCCCTTGTGGCCCCTTTTAAGCCTAGCCAATTTTCCCATGTGAGAGTTAAACCCTGCACGTTGTATCTGTAAGCTAAACACCTTGGCCATTATGCCAACCTCCATTATGCAATAGGTCAGGGGCCATTGTAGTAGATTTGAGTTTATGTAGGCACTTATTCAAAGTAGAAGTAGGAATGAGAGTAAGAGAGAGAACGTTTTTTGTGGTTGATTATTTGGGTAGTAGTTCGTAGGTTAATTTTGGTGTTAATTTTTAAGGAAAGAGGTAACTTTTAATAAAGTCTAGGTAATATTGAGAGATAGTGGATTGGTCTGGAGTGTTTAGGGTAGGATGTCTAGATTTTCCTGGGTTTTGAATTTTCTTTATTGAGATCCAGGATAGCTTGGATCTGGAGTGGTAAATGTCTTGAAATTTGGTATAGTAGGTTTTATTATCCTGTCTTATGCTTTGTTTGGATTTAATTCTTAAGTAGCTGAATGGCTGTCAAGATGTTGGTGTTTTAATTTTTAGTGTTGTTTACCAGGCTTTGTCTCTAGCAATCATGAGAGGTTTAGTTCTCCTAGTTAGCTATGATACTGGGTTGGTCTGAGCTCTTTTAGTTCATTTAGAATGCTTAGAAATGTTTCCTTGAATAGTGCCACCGTTTCATCAAGCAGCAGGGTTTTAAGTATAATCCAATTATATGATTTTATGGTCCTGAGAAAGGATTTTCATGGTTTACCTTTACATGTTCAAAGGTCAAATCTTTGAACCTGCTGCCATGAGCTGTAAACCACGAAATTCCAAAATTGTGAAAACCGAAGTGCCGAATTACAAAATGTCACCCCCTTTTTGACCCAAGGTAGCACTTGTTTCAGCGGTGGTGTGTTTGGAAATATCAAAATTTGATTAATGTTAAGTTGTCTATCTCGCCTATTCTTGTGGGATGGGTTCGGCTCATCCCTCCTCCACACGGCCAATACTAAAGCTCGCTAATTCCACTGGCAGGTTAGTGAAGAATTTAATTTCTAAATTTTCAATCTTAGACCCTGTACCCTTTTTCTTAACTAACTGTTTTTTTAAATTCCCTTTTCTAGTCCAAACAACTTGTTTGCCCTTAATTCCTTCTTTTATTCACCTAGTTTTAGGCCTGCCTGCAGGACTCTTTGTGCTGTTGCCATGGTTTAGCCCCCTAGAGTCCTGCAGGAATGCAGAAATAAAATCGTTAGCCGATCTTTCCTGTCCTGTCCATCCTCCCTAATAAGGAATCATGGACATGGACAGGTATGGGTGTTCTCATTCTCATCAGCTTCCAGTTCAGTGCGGAACTTCATTTTATGATGCCACTTCACCTCTGCCTGAGAGATTTACTCAAGGATATGGGTGAAGTGATAAGATATCCTACAGCTGAGAGGGTTCAAGACAACTCCCAGTTGGCAACCCTGAATTCCATCACAATGTCATGCCTGGATGAGGCTGTGCAACTTTGCGGGACCCTTTCAAGGCATCCTTCACCATTTTCCCTTTGATGGATCATCCTGTTTGGTCCACAGGTGAAGGATAAGACACCAGGTGTGAGGTAGAAAGTAAGACTCTCTGTCAGAGATTTTCAGGACGCTGCACCACCACACATCAATGAACAGACACCCAGGAGATTTCTCCACTTCAGGCTGCTGGGAGCTATCACTACTTCAGGGCCCTGCCCCCCCTTTGTCCTACACCCTCCTCTTTGCAGTTTACCAAATGCATGGCAGTGGTCACGGCTCACTTGAGACGATTCCAGGTGTTTCTCTGTCGTATGCGGAAGGGAATTTGGGCCTCCTGTTACTAAACATCCTCTCTGATGGCTCACCTCTACACCTACCTTATGAGATCAGATGAGAAAAGAAAACAAAACAAGACCCAGAGCTCATTCAACTATTATTTTACAACATTGCGGGAATTCATCGTTACTGAATTTGCATATTTGGTTCGTAGATCTGCATGTACAACCATTTGACTTTCAAACATGTAAAGGTAAACCGATTTTCACTGGAAATTGGTGAGATTTTTCACTGCATTATAATGGCAGTGTTTGTGATTCAAGTTTTGGTGTCAAACTGCAATAGCAGAGAGATGGTCACACAGTGAATCTCGCAGAGTGGAATATGATGCTATTTTTTTGGTAGTGTATCTTTTCTTTATTTGCCTGCTATTGCACACTTGGTGTGTGAATCCAGTCTAGTGTAGTTTTATGGAATGGTATTGATTAGTTGTGTAGAGCCATAGAGTTAATTTATATTAGAAGGGCTATCTGACTTTATTGCGTGCCAGTTAATATTCATGTCACCCAGTATAATGGTTTCTTGTATACTGGTGAAGATCCAGCTGGAGAATCTATTCTAGAATAGAGATGTTATTGCCTGGAGGTATGTATATGCCTATTATGATTATATTTTTATGGGTGCTTAGACTAAGCTGTGAGATAAATAAGTCCTAATGTTTAAAATGTGGAGCAAAATGAAAGAAAAGGAAGAATTCTAGAATATTTTTGTGCAATATTGCTGCTCCATCTACTCTTTATTTTGTCTAGCCTTATATTATATTATAAGTTGCAAAATGTCTTTGTCTTTTGTTTCCTTCTTCAGCCAGGCTTCTGTGGTCACCAGGATATAAAGAGAGTTACAGCTGATGCAAGTGTGAACTTCAAGTAGTTTGTTATTAATGCTTCTTGATGTTAAAGAGACAGAGTCGTTTCTGATTTGTGAGACTTAGTGCAGATGATTGGGGTAATATAATGGACCTACTGGATAAAAGTGGTGGTGTCTAAAATGGGATGGGATTTGGATGAATGTCTTCACTTATTTTTAAATATAAATATGTGTGATTATAATGACAGAGCCATTATTACTTGATTTTCTGTTTTATAGTTATTTTATTGCTCCTTAAGTTATAATTTGAGTAACTGATTTTAAATAATTAATTAGAGGTAGTTTTGTGTAAAGTGGAAGGAATGGACATGTAGTGGTATGTTTTGTTATGCATGGATGCTAGTATCACTGTGGAGGGTGAGTTTTTAAGTGAGAGTTGGAGGTGACAGGTTTTGAGTTATGTTACTGCAGTGAGGGATAAAAGCAGTAGGAGTTGTGGGAGTGCCATTATTATTGGATTATGAAGTGGGAGACGATTAAATTGAACTGATTTAGTAGGTTAATGAAGTGGTGTAATAGTCCTATGTAATTAGTTGTTTGAGCTCAGTGGGTGGAGCTGAGGCACTTCAAATGTAGAGTAAGAGGGTGGTGGGAACTGTTGGGAAGGTAAGAAAGCATTGTGAGACCAAGAGTAGCAAGGGTGAAAGGGGATGGGCTTCAGTGCTGTAGAGTAATGTGCAGTTTCAGAAACAATCTATTGCAACAACACAGGTAGTTCTACTAAGAATTATACTCTGTTTAGTGCAGCACACAGTTGGATGGCAGGCTACACTATCCTGTCATAAGGATTCTGTTTTGAAAATGGTACTTGAGCAAGAGCACTACTAATTATGGGGGAAGGAGGAACACGGAGACAGAGGACGTTATATAGGGAATCCCAGCTACACCCTAGGCCTTGCAGGCAGCTTTCCTTTACAGTAGCAAATTGTTTGGTTCCGAGCCCACAGTCAAGTAAATTATATTGTGAGGGTCGTCGTTATAAGGGGGGGCTGAAGACTTGAAGATGATGGGAGAGGAAATGAAGACATGAAGAAAGAAAAGAAACTGCTATATACTGGTTGTAAGACAGAAATGACAAATCTTGGTGAGCTATCAGCAACTTTCCACGAGGAAAGAAGTAAACTGTGGAAATTATTCTATTAGAGATAACACAGACAAAGGAAACACCACTGTTTGTAAGTGAAATTACTAAATAAAACAGCTACGGGGCCCAGAAGACTAGTGTACTTAGTAGAGTGCTTAGTAGTATAACGTCAGTAGTGTGTGTTTACAATTGTACAGATATGGGCCAACTACTCAACTGTATACACCCAACTAAAATAGTTTACAGTGTTATTAATTAAAGTTGCATAAATAGTAACAAAGCAAAGACTATCCATTCTACTTCCAACTCTTCAGTTTTATTTCTGATATCCCCTCCTCTCTTATTTTCAAAAACTGTCCCCAGTACTCTAAATTTAAAATGATGTTGAATGTTAGTTTCTTTTACATGTTTAGCCAAAGCATTAAAATTACTTTATTTTCTAATATGGTAAATATGTTCTCTTATTCTGTCCTTTAGTGATCAGTCAGTTTTACCTACATAGAATTTATTGCAAATTTGACAATTAGCTAAATAAACTACATGTTTTGTATTACAGTTAGCCTTAGTCCGTAAATAAAAAATGTATCCAGTATCTGGGCGCTTATATTCTGTCTCTATATTAATATAGCTACACCAGGTACAATTATTACATGGCTTGGTTCCTATTATACCTTGTTGGACTTTAGTGTTTGCTGATATACAGAGTCTTCTCTTTAAAGATTGTTTATTTTTAAAAGTAAATTGTGGGAGAGAACTCAGATATTTATTTATTTGTGGGTCTGTAGTTAAAATATTCCAATGTTTGTTAACTATATTAGTATATTCCTTAATATTTCTAGAATGGCTAAAACATATTCTTCGACTATTGCTACTTGAATTTTTGTTTCCATCCATTGTACTCACTAATGGTTCTGAAAAATAAGGCTTAGTTCTATTATGTCTTATTTTTTTCACTTCCTTGACACTCCTTTCTATCATACGTTCACTATATCCTCTCTCCATTAGTTCATTGCTAGTGCTGAGGGCTAAAGCAGGTCATGGTCTAAATGACTATATTTCATTGAAACCAGTTTTAAAGAATAGACCTTTGCATAGATAATTATGTTATATATTTATATGACAAATGTTTGTATTTATTATTTTATTAGTATAAGTTAATATAAGTATGTAATTTTAGATTATATGTGACTGTTTAGATTATATGTAATATGTTTTTAAGAACTAATTTTAAGCTGAAGTCTGATGGTATAAAAAGGGTGTGTCAATGATGGTAATCATACACCTGAAGAAGCTCATTGTGAAAGCGCTTGTGTGCACCATTAAAGCAGTCTGCCTTTGGAGAAAAGCTGGAGCCTAGTTTTTGCTTTGTTACTATTTATGCAACTTTTCTGTTATTTATATTAAGCAAAGATATCTGGTTGGTGTTGGCTTGTTTTTTCACATTTTAGTGTTATTAATTAGCCAACAGCAATGGCTTGTCATGCACAAAACTAGTCAAGTTTAGCTGTTGCTGTCTGAATGCTATGACAGTTTTTGGACTGATGAGATGATATTCCTTAGTAACAACTATGATTTTGTATTAGCATTTGGACTTGCAGTGTGCAGTAACAGACAAATAATTTGTAGGTGTAGTTGAAAATAAAATTGTAGTCAAGTTTGGCCATAGCAATCTGGATGCCTGGATATTACAACAGTTTTTGGGTTGATGAGATGATATTCTTTAATGATAGTTAAGGTTTTTATTAGCTTTCGGACTCGCACTATGCAATAACAGGCAGATAAATTATAGGTGGAGTTGAAAATAAAATTTTAGCCAAGTTCTGCCATTGCAATCTGGATGTCATGACTGTTATTAAGTTGATGAAATGTTATTATGCAAATACAGCTTTGATGTTTATTAGCTTTGGGAATTCAAGTGTACAATAGCAGGCAAATAAAGAACAGGCACAGTTGAAATTCTGTTAGAACTGTATGTTACTTAGTGTAGCTAGTAGGCAGGCCACAATATTTTGTCCTAAGTTCACATCTCATAACTAGTGTGACATAACTAAGTAAATACAGAGGTAAAAAATCAAACAAACTCATTTAACCAATGTTAAGGTTGTTGAGAATCAACATTCAAAGTGGAAATTTGAAGGCCAGTTCAAAAGTATGCTGTCTGAGTATGAAAACTCTCTAGACACTAACACTTCAGCAATTTAATGGCAGTTTGAAAGCAAACAAGACATATTACCAGAAAATAATAAAATGCAGAAAATTAATTGCTAACATAAATACTGACATTTAACTGATGATATGATAACAATATATGTTACACATTAACATTCAGGTTTAATTTTATAAAATAACTAATATTTATAATATAATTGCAGGTATAAAGTGAATCTCACTGAAGTTTATGTATCATTTACCAACATTCAATAATCAAAAATAGCATTACAGCAGTTGTAACAAATTTGTCTAATGTGATGAAGATTAGAATCTCAAATTTCCCTCACAACAGGCTGTTACAAAATAAGTTATTTGTTCTGCTCTGTATTATGGAATCACTCAGTAAAAGAAGAAATAATTAATGGTACATGTGATCTTACTATCATAGCCTACACTTTCATGTCATCTTGCTTGTTATAATTTATTTCACTTTTAAGACATATTATTCTGGTTGCAAATTTTACACTCCTCCAGAAAATGGTTTTATCTCAGTTATCATATATGTTAAATTGACTTAGCCTGATAAGGTGACTTTCAAAATGCTTATACAGCAGACATGAATGGGAGATAAAAATAAAATGGATAAAGTACAGTAAAGGTAAATTTTCAAGGAAATACACACATTATAAATTAATCTCCAAACAGGTGATCTCTTGAAAAGAAAAAAAAAAACATGAAGGAATATAAAATGTGTCAGGTATAAGTCTGATTTTTACTATTTCTTCATAAAGCTTAACTGGGTCTCATAAGAACACCTTAATCTATTTCAAAACATGTACTCAGTCTGATGTCACAGTACAACTTTCTTTTCTAGGCAACCAGATGGTAGCAGTTAACACTACTATTTATCCAAAGTAAGATCTCTAGCATTCATGTACTCAATTATTATTCATATCACTTCCTTGGTCAGAATACTAATAAAACACTTGGTGTAATAAAGAAACTAATGATATTAAATCATGATCAGTCAATGGGGAACTTGCAGTGAAGTTTATAGCAAAACTGATAATTGTCTTATATATAAAACATTCACATTTGAATTGGAGCAAAAAGAAAGATAAAAATGAAATAGAACATCTAAGGCATTTCACAGAATACAGTCATGCAGAGGTTGATTTCAAATGCATGATATGAAAACAAATTAAAGACAGATAATGTTATGTGAATATTAAAGACAAACATTCACATGAAGAATATATTTTTATTTTGAATTCAGACTTACAACCACTGAGAATTAACTGTAAAATTAGATGTAATGTCTTTATGTAGATCTTATTTTACCATGGCCTAATTGATACAGACAACAGCACAACTCACCTCCATGTTGCCTGCATTATGGCCTCTTCAGTTTACTCTCATCCCATGCAGTAGACTCAGCAGTGTCATGAAATGAACGGACTCAAGACAGACAGGAAGAGGCATGTTGATTCACATGCAGGGAGGAAAAAAGCATGTAGGAAAAATAAGCAGCAAAGCATTCATTAGTCAATCAATTACAATGGCATAAGTTATTTAGTGTGGTATATTAACAAAATTGAACAGTTAACATACCAACCACATGAATACTGAAATGAGATAAGATCATGAATTGTGGTTCTTTTCTCATAGTTAAAAGATGGGTGAATATTTACTGCTTCAACCGCTTAGCTTGTTGCATAAATAATACATTTCTAAAATATACTCCATGTAATTCCTTGTGTTTAGAAAGGAGATTTTTTTTATATTCACCTTCTTGGTTCTTATGTTCCAGTATATGCTGGAGCACTGATATATAGCTGCATTTGCAAGACCTTTTTTTAGAAGAAAACACTTAAAGTTAGAACTTTTTTTCCTGAATCGAGAGCAAAAGCCATCACCTTAAATATTTATCAGTGTCTTTAGCATACACACAAATATCAGAAACCATTTCATTAATTAATAGTACACTGAAATTCTAATACCCTTTTCCACTTCAAAGCCAAGCAATATATAATTAGATGCAAAACAGAATTTTTGTTGCCCTGATGTTTCCTAAAGTGATCACCCCGTGTCATTTTATCAGCCATAATTTTGACTTTATTAAGCAATTCTCTGCTTTATTTTCCCATTTTGTTTAAATGCTGTTTACAACATTTATAGAATAATTTCTGTCTGGAAACATAGTGGTCACTGTTTTTAAAGTTTGTTCTTATACTCCTATATCCTTAGTATTCCTGATCGCATGCTGTAAAAATAATGTTCTTGTGATATTATGGTGAATATGGGAGGGATGACGACTGTTATACCTCAAGGTTTTTCATGGTGATGACCACAGATTTCAAGCGTTACTTCATCCTTTGAATCTCATGTGTTCATAGGAAACCTACATTCCAAAATATGTAGTTATGCAGTACCAATTTCCACCCCAAAACACTAAGAATAGTGTTTTAAAAGTCAGTTTGTCAGAATAAATGTTTAAAGAAACTAAATTTGGTGATGACTGTGACGATGTGAGGTATTGACAGCTATGCCAGGAGAAGCAGGGCAGTGGATGTGTAACATTTGCAAGCATAGCAAGCTAGAATTTTGTAAAGAGTTATACTTCATTTGTATATCAAACTGATTTGTACAGATGCTTGTGTTGAGAATGTATTTGTAAAGCTGCTTGTGTTAACAAATGTACCAACAGTGGGTCCTGAGTGTATTGTAACTGATTAAGTGTATATCTTTTAACAAAGGATACTGGAAGAGAAGAGGTTAAGCTTAGCCCCAGCTAACTGTTAGAAAATAACTTGGAATTAAATTATCTGATTTAGGCCATAAAGGTTGTATCTCACAGTTCTGATTGCAGCCAGAAAATGATTGATTATCTCCTGTAAGAAGAGTAGATGTGCTTTGTGGTTTTATTGCGTCCAGATGCTGTAACACATGTCAGCAAAGCTCTATCTGTGTGTATGGTAACATATTGTGCTAAATTCTGGTTCAGTTTCTAGCAGTGGGGATAGTATGGGAACCAGAAGTCAGATGACCAGATGCATGTGAGTTCATTCTGTAATCTAGGACAAAAATGATGTCTTAATACCATATGAGAGAGGTCTCAGAGCACTCTGTTTTTGGAACCTGACAAAGAAGGAAGACCACTCACCTTACCTTGCTCTAGTAAGTGACCAGAGAATAGTAATTATTTAGATCAGTCAAGAAAATATAGTGAGATTAGTTAAATACTGTTTGTCTGTGTCTTTGTGAATCTAGTCTTCTGTTTATTTTAATATGTTCGGTGGCTGAAACTCTGGAGTTTATTGTAAATAGATATTTAGTATTTTCATGTTCTTTTATTATTTATTATTAAATATATTTAAATTTTTCATTGTGGCTGGTCCTTTAGAGAATATTTTAAACTTTGAGAGGACTTACATCTATTTAGTGACACTGTAGCCACTCTTACTGCATTGGCCAAACACTATCATTTGTATTAATATTCATTTTACTCAGTATAATTGGGTACCCTTGTAAGAGCCTTAGAGTAGCTGGATTTGGAGTGTTTGGTAGCAGTATAACTATTCTATAGTCTGGGCAGAAGGGGGCATAGCTAATAAATGTGTGCCAGCCTTTCCCAGGTGAGTGTGTGTGTGTGTGTGTGGGGTGTGTGTGTGTGTGTGTGTGTGTGTGTGTGTGTGTGTGTGTGTGTGTGTGTGTGTGTGTGTGTGTGTGTGTGTGTGTGTATGTGTGTGTGTGTTTGTGTGTGTGTGAAAATCAAATCTCAAAGAGTGTGTGTGTGTGTGTGTGTGTGTGTGTGTGTGTGTGTGTGTGTGTGTGTGTGTGTGTGTGTGTGTGAGCTGCTTAGAGAAGGGACATGAAGCACTGGTTTCACAGAGAGAGTGGTGGAGGACTTTGTTTGGACACTTGGCTGAGGACTCAGCTCTATAGCTGTGCCAGTGTGGAGTCTTACTAGGGATCTGGAGAGAGAGGGAAAACTATCCCCCAGACTGCGTGGGTCCCCTGTGTGCTCTTGAGGGAAAGTGTGCCTGATACAGAGAGCTGTATCTGGAAATACTGGGTGTATCCATTTTTGTTCCAAGCAAACGTCCCTCTCCAGTGGTGAAGATTCAGGCTCCTTTATTACTGGCCCAGAGTCGGGATGTCATATATTGGTGAGCAGTGGTGTGGATGTTAATTGAACTTCTGTAGCCTGTAGGCAGTTGTCACTGAAGGTGGATGTATTCTCAATCAGCCACAAAGTAAATATACAGAGTTTCATTTTCACAACAGTCTTTATTTAGTTTTTGTTAGTTTAGTTTAGTCAGGGAAAGCAGGCAAAGATATCAGGAGAGGATTATGGCAAGCTGACAAAGAACCAATTGGCCAAGGTGTGTGAAGCTAAAGGAATGGTGCATGCCACTCATACTAAAGAGGAAATTATTTCAGCCTTAGTTGCAGCTCAGACCAGCAACCAGGAGGATGACCAGTCTGGTGATGGGAATTGGCAGCCCTCAAAAACAGAACAGTTCACCTTTTTCCCAGAGGACTTAAAAATCCATCTGGCATTAAAAAGACTTGAACTGGAGGCCAAATATTTGGAATTGGAATCAGCAGAGACTGCAACAGTTGGAAGATGAAGAAAATGACAGACTGCAGCGTTTGGTGGCTGAAAAAACATAAGAAGCAGCATCAACATGAGAGGGAGATGCTGACTCTTCACCAGGATCATGGAGGTAATGGGGAAGGGAATAAATAAACCCCAGAAGTAATAAAGGTCAGTAATTTTTTTCCACAATTTACAGAGGGTGATAATTTTGATATTTTATTCATATATTTGAAAGAGTATGTAAACAGTATAATGTTGACCAAGGGCTTTGGGTACAGTTACTAGCCCCCTTATTCCATGGTGAAACTGTAACTGCTCTTTCTAAATTGTCTGATATTGATTGTTTAAACTATGACAAAGTAAAGCAATGTTTACTAGAATAATAAAATAAAACAATAGTAGCTGGAGCGACACTAGGTAATACACAGCTATATTCATCCAAGGTACTCGAAACACCAGATACCAAATGGAGATCATAAAAGTTATAAAAATATCCAAACGTTATTTTTATTGCATAGAAATAAAACATTCTTATGCAATAAAATAACGTCTGGATATTTTTATAACTTTTATGATCTCCGTGTGGTATCTGGTGTTTTGAGTACCTTGGATGAATATAGCTGTGCATTACCTGTTGTCACACCAACTACTATTGTTTTATTTTATTGTTTTGGGCTTGTTTTTGTTGGCTGGAGTGTTAACTCCATGCAGACATGTTATTTTTGGAATGTTTACTAGAATGCTTTAGTTAACACCTGAACCTTATAGAAAAAAAGTTTAATGGGCATAGATGCAAGGCAGATACAAGTGTGCATGATTATATTACGAAGTTAAGCACTTATTTTCATAGGTGGGTGAGTGGGCATTAGGTCACTACTTTTGAAGGGCTGACAGACTTTTTGGTGAAGGAACAAGCCTTTAGCATTTTGCCTGAGGAAGTGAGACTCTGGTTGGCAGACCGTGAGTGTAACTCTGCAGATGAGCTGGGGAAAAAAGGGGATCTCTACTTAGCAAGCAGGGCATTACAGCACAGGAAGGAGACACCCAGTGCTGTAGAATAAGGGAACCCATGGTGGGCAGCCTAAACCACCTAAATAGAATCCACCAGTAACTGGGGAGGCCACTAAATCAGGTACAAGGCCAGGGTCAAGGGTTAAATGTTTTAAATGTAACCAGTGGGGCCATGTATCATATAGATGTCCATGGAAGCAAGGTGAGGAACAAAAGATGGGGGAGTCAGTAAGTGGGAATAACAGTATGCCAGTGGTAATTTGTCTGGAGACAACAGGATTACCAAATTATCACCAGAGTTTATATCTGATCTTAGTGGATGGAAAAGAGGCCACTGCTAAGAAAGACACAGCCTTTGGCATAACCATTGTAAAGCCTGCAGTGGTTAAAGAGGAGCAGTACTTGCTTGGGCAGTCCACTCCAGTCAGAACTTTTTGAGGAACCCCATTCCAAATGCCTTTAACCAGGGTTCACATTGACTAGGAGGATGGAAAAGGAAGCAAACAAGTAGGTGTGTTTGAGGATATCCATGCAGATGTCATGATAGGGAATGATTTTGATAATGCAGTACCTTGTGTGTATGCAGTTACACACAGTCAGGCTTGGAGACAAGCATGTGTGTCTGGTAGCCTGGGGGAGATCCAGACAGACCACACACCTGAAGCCAGGGCTGGTGAGGTGGCTATTTCAGGAGGGGAGATACCCTGTAGCAGTGAGCTTTAAGGTGAGCCACAGCTGCTGGTAGGTAGGTACTGATGTTCCCTTTGACAGAGTGACTGTAAGGGTAGAGGTGAGTGGTAGTACCCAGGCTGACAGTGAGGAACCACTGTCAGAGGATACCAGACTTCCTGTGGAAAGAGAGCTGGGAGGGTTACAAAGATAGAGTTGAGACAGGCTCCGGTTTCAGACCTTACTCTAAGAGGCTTTAGGGAGGTTTCTAGGGAAGCACCTGATACTCAAGGAAAAGGTGAGTCTGTATACTGGAACAAAGAGTTACTGTATGGGGAGTGGACTCCTGAGGATGGTCTAGAGGGTGATGTAATACAGGAGTTGGTAATGCCTAGACCCTACCATCTGGCACTTCTAGCCATAGCCCATGGCATTTATTTTGCAGGTCATATGAACATAAAGCATACCAAGAGATGTATTATCCAGAACTTTTATTGGCCTGGGATTGCAAGGGATGAAACAGGGTACTGTAAGACTTGTGAACAGTGTCAAAAAGTAGGCAAGGCAGGAGACAAGGCCAAGGCTCCTTCGATGTCTTTGCCTGAGATTGAGGAGTCAGAGGGTAGCTATGGATATTGTAGGGCCTCTGAGTACCCCAAGCTCCACAGGGAAGAAATATATCCTGTTGGTAGTAGATTATGTATGCTACTAGATACCCTGAGGTGGTGGCTCTGTTCTCCATCGAAGTAGAGAAGGTGGTAAATGCTTTGTTAGAGATTTTCAGCTGGGTAGGTTTTCTGAGAGAAATGCTGACTGACAGAGGTGCAAATTTCATGTCAGACTTGCTCGCTTGTCTGTGGAACTGCTGTGGGTTGAAGCACCTAAAGATCATCATCTACCACCCCCAGACTAAAGGTCTTCTGGAGATGTTAAACTCTACACTAAAGACCATGCCACAGGCATTTGCAGACCAGTTTAAGAGAAAATGGAACAAATATTTGTCCCATCTGATGTTTGTGTATAGAGAGGTACCCCAGAAATCCATGGGTTTTTCACCCCTTGAGTTGCTATATGGGCATAGGTTGAGGAGGCCTTTCAATTTGATTTGTGATGAGTGGGAGGGTGAGTGTGAATCCCACATGGAATCTGTCTTGGCATATGTCCTAAACCTCAGGACAAGGCTTAGGGAGCTCATGGGCTTGGCTCAAGATAACCTGACAGGAGCCCAACAGGAGGAAAAAGGTCTGGTATGATAAGAATGCTTGAGCCTGAATGGCTAACTGAAAGCAGCAGTATTTTAGAAGCAAGGTGAGGAAGGTTAAATAAGACAGGAAAAAATATTCATTTTTTTTCTTCTTCAAAGTATAAAATCTTATAGATAAAGGACTAATTTACATAATTAGAAACTTTGGTGAAGTTTTTTTTTCAAATATGTTTTTATTGAATTTTGCAAACTTTTCAAGCATACAAAGGAATAACTGTAAGTCATTACGAGAAGCAGTAACGTATAGGTATATACATAACAGTACAAAAACTATGCATTTGTAAAACAGCAGTTATCTTACTGGGAAACTTACATCTTAGAGAATAATATAAGCAGTAAAGACCCCCAATAACCTATTACAGTCAAAGTCTAGAGATACAAATGGAAAATGGCTTGGATGGAGGAGTATATGACTATCTTAAGAAGAAAGAAAAGCGGTAAGGAGGGTATATCCATATAAACCAACTATTTACACCATGTACAACTATTTATACCATGTTTACAACATATTTACACCATGGATGCCAGAGGATAACAAAATAATGTAACAAAATACTTTGTAAAATCAAAAGTTACAGTGTGATGATAACAATGTCTAATGATTATAAGGCCAGATATGATACCGATGGAGGATTTCCTGGAATGTAGTGTTAGTGACCCACATTTTGAAAGATTATTTAGTTTGGATTAGGTCAAAAAGGCTACACCAGTAATTCTGAAAATATTCTTTTTTCCTTTTGTTATTATTGCATAACTTATGTGCAGATATATATTTGATTGCTATTGATGTAAAGTTTTCCCAAGCTATTGCCAAGGGATTGACCCAATTCTTGGCTATAAAATATTTCAGAAGGGCGCAGGCTGTAACACAGATGTGGTGACGGATACCCTTAAGAGATTTAGGAATTATATTTAAAATCATGGTTTGCCAAGAAAATGTGTTTTTTTTCGTATCCCATTTTTTCCAACTGAGTTCTGAGAGAACACCAAAGTTTGTAAATATTCTTACAGCTCCAAAAGATGTGAAGTATATCTACATGTGGGAGGGAACAGAATGGTCAGGTTAGGTTTTTATTGTATCTGAATTTTAGTAAGACTGCTGGGGTATAGTAGGAATTGTTGTTTATCATAAGTTGAGTGTAAATTAGGTTTTTGAAGGGGGTTAGATTCAGGGTATTATTAATTGCTTCTCACTTAGACTCTGTAGAAATTTCTCCTTGTATACCGTCCCAATATTTGGAAAATAGAAGTGAATGATTATACTTAATGCTTGACACAAGTTTATAGGTATTCAAAATCATTTTGCTCCATAGGGAAAGTGATTTAATGATAGACTGTGATACTGCAATGTCTTGCTCCTTCACTCTATAGCAAGAGAATTTTTGTTTTACAAGTGAGCTAATTTGTCTTAAGATAGGATCGTATTTGTTAGGAGCACCAAATAAAGCTTTGACCTCTGCAACATTTTTAGAGTTATAAAAGTGCCAAACTTTGGCTTTCTTAACAATAGGGAAGTTGTTAGATCGATCATTTTATTATTGATTTTTAAGTTAGGGTTTAGGTGAATAGGTTGGAGAATGGGGACAGTATTGTATAATTTTAAGGAGTTCATCAGAGTTTGAAAGATGCAAATTTTGTTCTTTAGTGTAGGCAAGATCTTGAACTTGTAGTCACCATCAGGTGCTAGAATGGGGACAGCATATGGATTGAATTTTAACGAATATATATAGTTGCACCAGATTTTGATCCAGGTTGGGTACCAAGATTCAGCAGAGGGATTATAGCAGGCTATTTGAATTAGACGGCTAGCATTAATGATGTGGTAATATAAATTAAAGTCCAGGAGAGTTAAACTGCCTTTGTTCTTTGGGGTAATTAGTTTCCTGTTTGATATTCTGGTTGATTTAGGGAAACATAAAAACTTTGAGATTATGGTTTCCATTTTTCTGAAAAAATTTTTGGGAACATTTAAGAAGATGGAGTTAAGATGAAAAATAATTCTAGGCAAAATATTCATTTTAATGATAGCAGATTTTGATAGCAAAGAAAGGTTGATGTTTTTCCATCTAGTTAGATCGTTATTTATCTGATTCCAGACTCTATATAGGTTTGCTTTCATTAGTTCTTGGTGAGGGTGTGTAAAATTTATTCCTAAGTATTTGAGTGTATATTTGAGAGGAATGTCAGACAGGGGAAGTAATGTTCTAAATGGTTTGCAGGGTTTAATGGAAAAATAGATGATTTTGCGGGGTTTAATTTATAATTAGCAGCCTCAGCAAAAAGATTAATAGAATTTCGAATTTTATGAAGATCAGTGTTGGGAAGCTCAAAATAAATGTTTAGGTCATCTGCAAATGCAGAATAATTTATATCAATGTTGAAAGACTTTTGGGATATGGAGATAAATCTTTTGTTTAACCCAGAGAAGGAAATGTTTGAGATATAAATTGAAAAGATAAGGTGAGAGTGGGCAGCCCTGCCTAGTGCCATTGATAATTTTAATAGGGCGTGATAAAGTTTTATTTATATACAGGGAAGTAGAGGCATTGTTATAAAGCATCTTAATAGTGTTGATAAAAAGATCGGGAACGTTAAAGAATTTCATAGTTAGGTAAAGGAAGTTTAGGTCAGCGTTATCAAAGGCTTTGGTAGCATCTAGTGTGAGTACATAACGCGGGTGGTTATCACTTTTTAGAAACAACATTAATGTGTTTAAGGTAAGAGTATTGTCACACAGCTGCCTCTGTTTCATAAATCCCAACTGTTCAGAAGAAATGACTGTAGCCATAACTTTCTGAATTCTATTAGCGAAAATGGTAGATACGATTTTGATGTCAACGTTAATAAGGGCAATGGGCCTATAGCAGAGAGGGTTGGACTTGTCAGAGTTTGGTTTTGGGATGAATATTGTTTTTGAATTGTTCCTATACTTATCAGTAATCCCTTTAGAGATGATATAATTATACATGGCAAGGAGAGTTTTAGAAAAGTGACGACTAAAAGTTTTATAAAATTCTCCTGTAAAACCATCAGGATCTGGTGCCTTATTTGGTTTAAGTTTTTTAATAGCATTCAGTGTTATGGGGCTGTTTAGAAGGGTGTTTTACATGGAGGATAATTTTGGAACAGATAGCTCATTTAGGAATTTTTTTGTGTATTTCATTTGGGGTCTGGCTTTTGGGATTATAGATTTCAGTGAAGATATTTTACAAAAGAGTTAACAATATCTTCATTTCTGTATAACTTTTTCCCTTTGTATTTTATTTCATTAATATAGTTTGGTCTCTCTTTGATGTTTATGAGTCTAGCTAGTGTTCTGGAGGGGGTTTGGGCCCACTCCGAATATCTGTGAAGGAGTTTGAGTTCTACCAAGGATTGATTTGTAAGTGAAATGAGTAAATTATTTTTTGTAACACATGTAGTTTCTTTTCCAGTTCAGGAGAAAAATCCTTTTGTAGTTGTGCATCAGTCATCTTTTGCTCATTGTTGAGGTTATTGATGTACAATTTCTCTTTTTTTTTATAATAAGATGATTTTTGTATGAGTATTCCTCTGATGACCACTTTGGCCGTAGTCCATTGGATATCTAAGGGGATGGTGGATAAACAAGATTCTGCATCAGATTGTTTCAGATAATCATTAATTTCCTGCAGAACATCTTTTTTAAGAAAGTTACTGTTTAGTGACCAAGTGGGACTACTACCATCGTGATTCAGGTGGTGAGTGGGATTAATACCAAGTGAAACATTTGAGTGGTCGGATATACATCTAGCCTCAAGGGCAAAGTTTGTGATTTTGTTTGAAAAGATATCAGAGACCAAAAAATAATCAATTCTGGACCAGACATTGTGCGAAGCCGAATAAAACGTGAACTTATTTAGCTCTCTGTCATGGTCAAATATTAAAAAAGGGTCAACTAAGGTGAAGCTATTTATCAAATCCTGAATAGATGCAGTTACTTGCGAGGGCTGTTTCCTGTTTTTATTTGAACTATCATTCAAGGGGTCCATAAGTGTATTCCAGTCACCACCAATAATGAAAAGATGATTAGGAAATTGGAGTAGTAGATTATGTATTTCATAGAGGAATAAGTGCTGGTTTGTACAAGGGCTATATAAGTTTAAGAAAAGTATAGGGGATTTTACCTGAGGGCATGAGCAGGAAAATAAACACCATCTACTATTCGGGTCAAATTTAGTATTTAGCACTTCGGCAGGAAAGGATTTTTTAATTATTATTACAGTGCCTTTTGAAGCAAGACTATTCCCTGCTGATATCACAAGTTTAATCCAATTTCTTTTGTTAATATTATCCCATTGAACATTTGTCATATGGGTCTCCTGTAGAAAGACGATGTTAGATTTATCCTGAAAAATCTGGTGCATAACTAGTTTCTTTTTATTGATTTCTTGAAGGCCATTTACATTCCAGGAATTCACACTAATCATCATAATTAGATTCAAAACGTAGATATATGCTAGAATAAACTAAGAAAAAAGCCCTACTAGGGATGGTGCAATTAGTAAACACACTTTTTATATATAACAGAAAGTGGTGTAATGTGGTAGTAAATTGTATTCTGGCATCCACGCTCCTTACCATAAACCCCGTGCCTAACCACCTGTCTCCCTGAGTCATTTTTGAATAAGTTCTAAATAGATACAAGTGATCTGTTTTTAAATATTTTCCCTTATGAAGAATAATACAAGAACAGAGCAGGGAGACATATAAACTAACATCAATAGTTCAAGTGCCAACAAACATTGGACAACTACACCATCATGCCACTCCCAAAAATGTTAAGGAATAATGAAAAACATATGTACATAGAATGGACAGTTAAAGGCAAAGTGACGTTCGAGTTAGGAGTTAAAGGAGATAATAAAACAATACCACCATAAGAACATAATACATACAGCATTTCTTAAATTATTGACTTTGAAAATTTCCATGTAAATAGGCAATTGAGGTTGGAGTAATATAGACAATAAAAGTTACTAATTAATTGAAACCAACACAATTTATAACCAGAGCTATTAATAACCATTACAGCAGATAGTAACACAGGTTCTGTTTATAACTGGCATAGCAGTAAGTACCATAATATCCTAATACTATGATTTGGTCTCCTGTCTGGAGAAGGAACAGTCAACTTAGATAAGCTCTAACTGAGCATACTGCTCTAAAGGGAGGTTAACAAAGGAGGTAATTATAACAGGAAAACATTACAGGTTAGAAATATACGTCAAAAAACAGAATAGCTCTGAGTAAATATAAATACATTTTTTTTACCATTCTAGATATCTAACTGGGTTTATTAAATATGCATTACACACAGAATTACATAACAATAGGATTAGAGAAGGAAAGACAAAAACGAGAGCATTAATTGACAACCTAAGCAGTTAATTGGATTTTCACTGAATGCAGTTCACAATAAACTACATAACTCACATATCATCACTAACCAGTACAAAACACAGTTTAGCCAGCATTTTTTAGCAAGCAAGCAAGTTTTAGCAAGCCAGCTAATCAGTGGCGGCTGGTGACTTCAAATCAAAGGGGGGCTGCAGGAGACAGCTGAATGGGTGGGGTCAATGGGAATGGGTGTGGCCAACTAGAAAGGGGAGGGGCTATGCTCAAAACCACAAAAACTGTAACTTTAATTAAATACACTGCCCTGGGTGCCAAACCATCATTATGAGAGTCCAATCAAGAAAAAAGGAAAGTGTAGAAAAAAATATTTCAATCCATTGGCTGCATGGCAGCTTACTTAATATCTAGATGGAAACAAAAAGGTTGTGAGGCATGAAAAAATAAATTACTTTTTAAATACATTACTGGAATGCTAGTCAAACTAAGTATAAGAAAAACAAGCAGCACTCAACTCAAACCACTTCTCCTTGCACTCCAGTTCTAATTATAATTTATATTCAGCTTTATTAAAGTACCAAGTAACATGCTGAAAGTAGCAATCTCTGAGATACCCCCACTTGTAAAAATGTTTCTTATCCAAAAAAGACCTGCTGCCTGACAACAACTATTTACTTGTTTCATGGGGAAAACATGATCAAAGTAAAAAATCAAAAGCAAACATGAAACAAGCTCAACATACATTGCTTAAAGGATTACTGCACAGGATATGGACCACACATGATAGATTGGCATTCTGTTTAGTTTGCAGGTAAAGCCTATAATGAGCTCTTAAAATAATGTAATCCTGTCCTTTATTACAAATACTGTCATATGCATTTCAATACCCAAGGCTTATATGTTATCTAGTTATGTAAGTATTCTCTGCATGGCAACAACAGAAAGGCTTTCAATGTTGGCAATTTGTTAACAGTATGCTTATTAAAACTTACTTGTATCTTACAATCTCAGACAAGCTTACCAGATGGTCATTAAAGCATTGCTACTTAAACACAGAGCAACAGGCACTTTCTGAATAATAATAAGCATAAATCAGCAGTATAAAAATATGACAGAAACCAGAACATTCTGCAAAATCAAGGACAGATGAAAAGCCATTGTAGTACTTGTGTCTACCTTGGATGGGGGTATACTCTGCACATTTACACTGCATAACTGCTCCTTGCCTTGCTTGGACACATCCAGAGTCACTACATGGGGGAGTGGGGTGCAACAAGTATGTCACAATTTGAAATGTCTCTGGCTGACTGCAATGGCCCTGACACATTTGTCATACCTCTCAACCTCAGAGGAAGAAATCTGGACAAAGCCATACACAGAAGTGGGACAAAGGCCCAAAAATAAGGACAAGTTTTAAATATTGCTCTTATAAACTTAGAAAGATAATAGAGTAGGTCTTGCATTAGTATGAATTTTCTGAAGCGTATGAAATCTGAAACTGAAATGTCTGTCATTATTTTCTAACTTCAGTCTTTAATGATTTGCCACTAATTTGCCAAAAAAAACACAATTTTATGAAAATGGACCAAAAATGTGATTCAAAAATATAAAATAGCCACACAATACAGCTGGGAACCTGTCAAAGAAGGGACACTTTTTAATATTAGTACTGCAAACTTGAGCAGCTGACAAAATAAAAGTATACTTGCATTTCTGAAATAAAAGCAATCTATAACTGATTATTACAGTTATTTATTAATTGTAAACAATCCATGTTTTCTTCCAAAATTGCCATTTTGCTGAGGGATTATTAGGGGAAGAGCAACATTTTGAGCCAAAATCAGGGACAGTTGAGAGGTATGGATATGCCTAATTCTATAAAGCAATTTATTTGCATGTACCTCGCAACCTGTTAATGCAGGAAATCTGGACAAGGCCAAATATATGGGGGGACATAGAAACAGTACTAAAAATTGCTCTTGTATAAACTGAGACAGTTAATAGAATAACAGGTGTTGCTTTAGCATGCATTTTTCTGAAGGTTATGAAGTCTGAAACTCAGTGTCTGTCATTATTTAGTGACTTCATTCCTAAATGATTTGACAGAAAACCACAAATTTTATGAGGAACAAACTAAAAATAATAAGCAAAAATCTCTTCATTTTGCAAAAATCTGGACAGTTGAGAAGTATAGTTTAGCCGGGGCTGTCTGAGTTTGCTGCCCTTCCCTCCCTCACAAAATCATGGTTGAATGGAGCTCCCCCCCTACAGCCATTCCAATGAGCCATTACTTGGCTATTTCACCCTATTTACCATAAACACTAACCGGGAAAAGCCGAAAAACAAAAAACATAAACACTAATGTGCATACTGCTTTACTTCTGCGATGATTTGGACTTCATTTGAAAGTTTTATTTTGCATTTTACAGCGCAAACACTAATAGATATCATATCTGCTAAACAAAGCAATGCAGTCTCACAATGAAAACAGACTTAGCATTAAAACCTCTCTGCCCTTGAAAACTCACATTCACTGAAACAGCATTGAAACCCACATTCAAAGAAAGTACATTTTGACAGTGGCAGATTAACTTTGGGTTTGGGCTGTTTTCAAATCACAGGCCCCTTGCACAGGAAACATACACATGCTCTTTCATACACTTTCCTGATTGTATTAAATTATATTCCTTGTACAATACAGTACAGTTTTAGAGGGTGTTTTAAATTTATTGTTTTGAAATTTTTCCAGTAAACAATGAAACAAAATGCATGCACCAGTAATGACAAAACTGCCCAATTCAGAACATTTCCATCATAAAAGTCTACTCAAACTTCTACAGTCCACCAGTATCAGTACATATGTACAATCTCTGTAGAAGTAAAAGTCATCTAAATAATTCCACATTAAAGAGATCTGCAACTAATGAAGAGATTGCTGCTAGCAAACAACTTTGTATTTCATTGTTTCATCTACAAATAAAGTGCCTGTTACCCTTGAGGAATAAATTGCCTATCTTACACTAAAAAAATGATAAGCTAGCAATATTGCAATAGGGAATGGATGGCAAACTGATAACAGGTTCATAGCTACTAGGTATCTTCACCAAAAAGGAGTGCAGCATCCACCCCCTTTGCACAGTACAGTATCAGCTATGTATCTATCTACTGTGGGAGTAGAACCCACAGTCTTCTGCATCAAAAGCAAGTATACTACCTCTTCTGCTATTAACAAGGCAAGCAGACTCAGCATAAGCAGCACCAAACTTTTACTCACGTGCAGCTCTCAGCTCCTTGTAAAATCTACTCACTCAGCTGTATCTCTGAACTTTGCAGTACAAAGAAATCTGGAAAAAGCCAAAGTTTATTGTGGGGGGGACAAAAGCTCAAAAAACAGGGACACATTTTAAACATTGCTTGTATAATGTTGGAAAGTTGCTAGAATAAAATGCTGTGTTACCACCATACATTTCACTGCCAAGCCTTAAACCCATGACCCTGTGCAAAACAGTCAGAGCAACATACCACTATGCCAAATCAACTGTTTTGTGAAAGAGGAAGATGGAAATTTAAATGGCTACCATTTAGTGAATTCGGTTCTCACCATAGCACAGCTATCAACCTCTTAGCACAAAACACCTGAACAAAGCCAATAATGGGTGAATACAGCCCCCAAACATTCAGTGAATTCACTTCTCACCATAGCTCTCAATCTCTTAGCAAAAACCAGCCGGACAAAGCCAGTAATGGGGGAATATAGCACCCAGACATATTCAGTGAATTCAGTTCTTACGATAGCTCTCAACCTTAGCACAAGAAACCTGGATGAAGCCAATAATGGGGGAATACAGTCCCAAAAATAGGGACAAATTTCAAATATCCATCTTATACACTTAGAAAATTGCTAGAATAAAAGCTTTTGTGTTACCATGCACTTTCTGAAGAATATGAAGTCTGATATTCAAATGCGTGTCATTTTTAACATTTGTTAACCAGGAAAGTCTGACTTGGAACAAAAGCTAATTTTTAGCAGAGGCCCAGGGAGAAACACTCCAGACAGACACATGTCTTTGTAAGATGGGAGAACACTAGAGGAAACAAACACAGGGAGGGCATACAGACTCCACAGAGAAGGTAAGGCACCCCAGCCAAGAATCAAACCAGAGAACCTGTAGCTGTCAGGCAACAATGCTACCACTGCACCAATGCACTACTGGCTTTGCAAGGACACAAAAATACAGAAACCACAGATTTTATGAGGAATAGAACAAGTATAAGGAAAAAATCTGCAATGTTTTTACAAATGGTGGTGGGTAGGGAATTCAGGCTCCTGCCACCTGGGCTCAAGGTACAGGGTTCAAGCCTTATTCTCTACCCACCACCATGTAGCAACTGGGGCATTTCACACACACACACACACACACACACACACACACACACACACACACACACACACACACTGGCCTGCGCATGGGTCTCCCGCGAGAGATGGCTAGAGCAACCTGTCCCATGAGAGTAGGCTGGAGCCTCCATCCTGTGGCCGATGCAGTCCGGTGACCTTTTGGTCTGTGTGGTCATCACCACACAGACCTCTGGGCTAGAAGGGCAGTGTTTCCTGCCTGGAAGGGCGGAGTTTCCTGCCTTCCCTATCCGGACTGCCTAACAGAGCAGTCTGGAGCTCTGGAATGAGCACGCATGCATGCATGGAGTTCTGGTCTGCATAACACAGCAGTCAGGAACTATGCATGCATACGTGGAGTCCGCAATTTTTTTTTTTAATTTTATTGTTTAATTTCTTTATTCTACAGATGGGGGGGGGGCTGCAGTCCTATAGCATGAGCCGCCCCTGCGGCTAATTAAACCAAGCACAAGCATACAGCATATCAAGCTCACTAGTTCTGTAGGTCCACCTTCATTGAGAGAAAGAACAAGACATCCATATCCAGCACCTTCAGTATGGAATTAAAACATCATGATTCATGAATCGTGATTGAATCATGGTGAAAGTAGTCAAAATGCTAATTTGTGTTACCATGCAACAACAGATAGATTTCAAACCTGAAGACATATTTTCAGTAAAGGTAGCACAGCTGTGGAGCAGACTAATGGATTACTTTTCAGGCAATTGTCTTTAGCTCTCTTTAAATAACTTTTGACAATTGCATAGGCTTTTTATTTTACTAGAACAAACCTTTAAATGCCAAACAAAGTAAACGAAAAAACAAGCAGGCAACGGGCTCCTCAACACCTCACTCCTGCAAGCGCCCTCACTGACACCAGTGCATCAGCCTCCCCAGACCAAACAAAACAATCTGCTCCCAGTCTTCCAATCCAAAACCCCTTCAAATTGTCTTTGAACTTTTTGAAGACTTTTTGAAAACTTTGGTGAAGTTTTACAAATAATTTCCTGTCAAAAAGCTTGGAGATATATTCACTTGTTAAGATGAGCAACTCAAAGAATTCTCACCAGGATGCTGCCTTAAAGAAGGAACTACAACAGATGGCCTCTACCCTGCAGGAGTTGTCTTTGAAGATGGATGATTTTAAAGAGAACCTGGAAAATCTTAAAACAGTCAAAAACAGAATGACACCCTCAAGGAAATGCTACAACAACACCAGACAAGGACAACAGGAATAGAAGTTTCTCTAAATGACTTAGAAAGCAGACTTAAGGAAGAGGAAACACAGAAAGAACTGCTTGGTTGGTTAATAAAGTAGATGACTTGGAAAATAGGGAGAGGAGAAATAACATCAGGATTTTCGGATTACCTGAAAACACAGAAGGTGTGGATAGTATTTCCTTTTTATCAAGCTGGATCCATGACTTTTTAAATTTAAAAGAAAGACTTTCCTTTGGCATTGAAAGGGCACACAGAGCTCTTGGGAAACCTGCCACTAACTCAAACTCTCCTCCTAGGTCAATAATTATCAAATTTCTTTCATACTTGGATAAGGAACTGATTTTAAGATCTGCTTGGAGGAAAGCACCTCTAAAATATAAACAGAGCCTGATAAGATTTGATAACGACTATTCATCTAGAATAATGGAACAAAGGAAAAAAGTGTGGCCAATGATAACGTTTCTGAAACAAAATAACATCAAGGCACAACTTGCATATCCAGCTAAGATAAGAATACTGTATGCCAACGAGATGAGGACTTTTATTGACTTAGAGGAAACCTCTTAATTTATTAAAACTAATAATGTGATTACTTTACCGGAAGATATGGATTGGATGTCACCTTCTCTCAACAGAACAAAAGAAACAAATGCCTGGACAGATGTTAAAAAGAAGAAGCAAAAGACTGATACTGTTACAGCCAAATCTCCCAAAACATCTACTATGATATGAATTGTTTTAACATTACTTTAAAGGACCAATTTTACTACTTGGAATTTTAAAACAAAGGTAACTAACTACTGGAATCTTTATCTATATTTTTTGAAAATAGATGACACAGGAGAGTTTTCATATTACCTCAGGTATGTACAGCAGGGTACTTTTCTTTAACAGAAGGAGGGTTATATAGCACATAAAATATTTATACTGTAAATCAACATACATAGTATATGTATATTTTATCTTAATTTTCTCTTTTCTTTCTCTCTTCTCTCTTTTCTCATTATTTATTTTAACTGCATCTTGTCTCCCTTTTTAAATTCTCTTCTATTTACTATACTAATATAGTCTGTATATATTTAATAACTCACTATCTATACATAGACAAATAATAGTCTAAAATAATCTAGTTTTAAGGTAGACTAATTGGGATAGTGAACTTAATTAATTGTTATTACAATATTTATTATATTAATGATAGTCACTGTTATGCTTATTGGGATTGGGGACATGTTTGTGATTAACTCTGAAATGTTCCATTCATGTACATATGTCCTTTGAATTATTTCCTTTTATTATTAACAAATACATAAAAAAAGGAGGGAAAAATGTACTGTTGGTTAAGAGAAGTGAAGCTTTCTTCACATTCTATTTGCGTTGCCATAGCAACAGTAAACAATTGCTGCAGTTTCTAAGGACACTGTGAATCTGCAAAGTGCATTTAGCCTCACAGATAACAAATAATAAGAAAAAGTAATGTTGTTTAGTTATTAAAATGAAAAACAACCTAAACAAGGTAAAATAAATATATAATAGGATTATTTGTAAATATTTTATGATTTATCCTTATAGGATTACATATTCCTGGAAACACAACTGAAATGTTCCCAAACTACATGTGCACTGAAATGTAGCTGCTTGATTAAAAAGTATTACTCACTTTAACATGCTGATTTCACAAGCTGTCTGCACTATAAAAGTTAAATTTTATATGTTACTTGAAGTTGTCAGTCTCTAGAGCATATGAAAAGATACATATTACTTTTTGCAACATGTTATCTTTGCAGTTACCTCACACTCTGTACAAACTCACTTGGTAACTGATAGCTATTCATTTAAAATATCAGTTTAAATATTAAATCTGCCCTTGAAATGCTATTGACATTTTGACAAAATATAATCCGAACTGTAAAATGAATGACTTGAAAGAAGTGAAGTAATGCATAGATTTCAAAGACAGTTCTTGACACTACAGTAAAAGCAAAAATATATATTCACAAGGAAGTATTGAAATGTTTTAGTCATCCAGTTAAAATAGCTTACTGTCAACATTTTGCAATGTCAGAAAGTTTGAAGAGCTAGGAAATTACTATTCTTTGTCTTTAGACAGATGTTAGACTCTGCTTAATTTAATGAACTGTGACATATGTTTATGAGGAAAAGTGGACTCAGTTACTCACACTGGACTACACATTCCTGGAAACTCAACTGAAATGTCCCCACATTACTTGTGAATTTAAATGAAACTGCCTGATTAGTAAGCATAATTTACTTTAACAACCTGAATCCATAAGCTATCTGCTCTATATATGCTACATTATATATGTCACTTGCATATGACAGTCTCTAGAGCACATGAAAAAATACATATTATTTTTGCAACATGTTATATATGCACTAATCTTACATTCTAAACTAACTCAATTGGCAACTGACAAGTTATTCGAAACATCAGTTTAAATATTAATTGCGCCCTTGAAATATTGTAGCTGTTTTGACAAAGCAAAACCTGAATTGAAAAAGGAATGATTTGAAGAAGTAAAGTATTGCACAGATTTCAAAGACAGCTATTGACACTACAATATAAGTAGAAGTGTATACATGCAAGGAAAAATTGAAATGCTTTATACTTTTAGTTAAAATAGCTTATTGTTAACTTTTTGCTTTATCGGAAATTTTAAAGAGCTAGGAAATTATTTCTAATTTATCTTTATAATGTTTACTAAAGTGATGTTAGTCACTGACTTGTTTAATGGATTGCGAGTCATATACAAGATGGACTACTGAATGTTATTTCTGTTTACCTATGTTTGCTGAATTTCTTTTATTATTACTGATTTAAAACAAGGGAAAGAAAGGGAAGGGAAATTTCTGTTTTTGGTCAAGGGAGGAGAGGCTTATGAGTATTCTAACTGCCCTGAGAACTCTCTAAGATGCTCTAAATACTATTTGATTAATACTTACCTAAGGTAAGTCTTGATTACCATATAGGTACCTTCACCTTCATTCTAGACCTGATGTGATTACCCATTCTGGAAGCAGGAGGTTCCCTATGCAGGATGGGAATTGTCAGGGTGATCATAGTTCATTCTTAGACTCTGCTTTGTAAATCTATAAATATGTAAAAGCACTGCACACTAGAAT
Organism: Protopterus annectens; assembly: GCF_019279795.1. Classification (NCBI taxonomy): domain Eukaryota; kingdom Metazoa; phylum Chordata; order Ceratodontiformes; family Protopteridae; genus Protopterus; species Protopterus annectens. Next base: position 14,521,266 of record NC_056748.1, read on the forward strand.
GTAGTGTGCCTCTACTCTGAGTCAGGATACCACTGATAAGCCATGTCTTTTCATAAGTGTAAGTTGAAGTTGGTGAGCTGAAGAGTGGGAAAGTAAAGGAAGACAGTACATCTACAGTAAATTCATATTTCATTGGTAATCACTTATTGTCTCCTGTAGTGTCCTTTTAGTCAAATTATTTTAGTAATAATCTAGTTGTTGTTGGCTTATTTAGTGTATGCTCCTCTGTTGCATTTAATATATCCAAAATGACATATCTGACATGTTTGGGATCTCTTAAGGGTAACTAAATATTGGATATTTTCTAAGTCAACATAATAATTGTTTACACTACGAACATTCCATCCTGATATATAAAATACTATAGAACAATAATATAATAATATAGAATTTCATATCTCTTTTAAGAAAATTCTCCATATAATAATTTAACATATGGAGCTCAGTTGATATTGTTGGTTAAAGGTATGAGTGATAATCCAATAGATCTATCTTGATCTATTGGATTGGGAATTACTTTCATTTCATGTTTAATGGGAAATTCATATTTACTTGTATTTGATACTTTAGAATTAATGTTTTATAGAAGTACTTTTTTAAAGCCTGACCAGAATTTTACCCTACTTGTATTTAAAGAAGAAAGAACATTAAATTACACTCCCAAGTTTACACACATAAAAATAACATCCAATGTTATCAGAGAATATGGTATAACTACTATAATCAAAATAAAAAAAAAGAAGCAAAAAGTTTCTTCCAACGATAACTTGAAATGGATTTAACATTCTTATCATTAAATACTAATGGCTTAAATAATGCAAATAAAAGATCAAACTTACTAAAATATTTAAATCTAAATAAGGCACAAGTAGTATTTCTCCAGAGAATGCATTTTAAGACTAATGATAGCTTTATTTGGAGCCCTAAGGACTATATAGTCTTAGCTCAATCCTCCTATAGAACAAAGACAAAAGGAGTATCAATTCTCTGGAAGAAAAACATAATCACTCCAAAAGTTATTTATAAATATGAAGACAAAGAAGGTCTACTAGCATGTGTTATAATTAAATTTAATAACGGAATATGGACCTTAGCTAATCTATATTGGTTCCCAGGAATTGGAGCAGGAACGGTCAAAAAACGCCTTGATTTTATTTCCAACAATTATAAAGGAAATCTTATACTGGGAGGAGATTTTAATTGTACCTTAGAAGCTTCTGAAGCCACCAAGAAGTCTTTTCGCATAGCAACTATTTTAAAATCCTTAAAAAAAATTGATTGATTTATTTCATTTAATTGACACTTTTAAAGTAAAAGATGATAAATCCTTATTATTTTCCCATGAAGACCATAGATTTGGAACACAAACCAGAAAAGACAAATTATTCGTAATTCAAGATTTACAAACAAAAATCCTCAGCTTCTTAGTAGTTCCATGCCCCTTCTCAGATCATGACTCTCTGATAATGAAGCTCCAAATAGGGTTTAAACCTTTAATCCTCTCAACTAGTATTCCATCATATATCACGAAAATTAAAGAATTCAGACCGTGGATGTTGTCAGAACTACAGTTATTTCTTGAAATTAATAATACAACAGAAATCAGTAGAGTCATGGTTTGGGACTTATTAAATGCGTATTTATTTGGTAAGACTTTTAGCTGGTACAAAAAAAAAAGTTAGAGAGTGGGAATCTGAATCATTAGACTTGCAAACCAGACTCTTGACAGCAAAATCTAAAAAATATCAGAATTGTCCAGAAGTCAAAAAAGAAATAGAGGAATTAAAAAAAAATATAATAAAATTCTAACACACAAAACTTGTCTAGCCTTGGAAAAATTTAAAATAAACTCATTAGCCACCTCCCCCAGATATCTGCATAACTTATCTACAAGAATTAAAATACAATCTAAAGCAAATAACATTAGTAGTGTATATCATGAAAACAAAGGGAAAAAAGTATCAGATATAGTAGACATCCTTGAAGCATTTCAGTTCCATTATATGGAACACTTCAAAAAAGAAGATTTAGATACCAACCAAATAAACTTAGATACAAACCTTATCAATATAAAAAACAAATTCCTGAAAACTTAAAACTAGACCTACAAAAACCTATATCCTACAAAGAAATTGTTGACAAGATAAAAGAAAGTAAATCTAACAAAGCTCCAGGGATAGATTGTATAATTACGGAAATTTACAAACTCTTCCCTTCAACAGTAATCTCCCTTTTTCATAAAACTTTGCTAGAAGTCCAATCAGAAGCAAAAATACCACCTTCATGGAAATATTATCTCATAACAGCAATTCTAAAAGATAATAAACCATCAGACCTTTGCACCTCATACAGACCTATATCATTACTGAATAATGATTACAAAATATTCATGTCAATATTAGCTAACAGAATGAGCAGTGGTGGTGCTGCGGTAGTATTGTCACCTCACAGTAAGACGTTGTCCTGTTCGATTCTCAGCTAAATCTTCTGTGTCGAGACATGTGTGAATGGACGTACCTTCGTTGAAGGTTGTGCGTCAGAGCTGGCAACTCGGCACGTAAACACCTACTGCCAGTCATTAACGGACCGGAGTTCAGCTGTGGCAACCCCCTAACCGGGAAAAGCCGAAAGACACAACAACATTAGCTAACAGAATGAAAATCCCACTTTCAAAGACAATTAATAATGATCAAACTGGAGTTTTATATAACCGGCACACACATGATAATATTAAAAGGATACTTACTCTTATAGATTATGTGAATAAAGAAGATAGAGAAACACTTGTAATCGGGTTAGACATAGAAAAAGCCTTTGATTCCCTCAACTGGGAATATCTATTTAAAACTTTAGCATTATTTGAATTTCCTCCTCCCTTCATCTTATTACAAAAAACATATATATTAATAACTTAGCCTATATTAAATTAGGTCCTTTCACCTCAGACTCTGTCCACATAACAAAAGGTACTAAACAAGGATGCCCTCTTTTTCCTATTTTATTTGCTTTGGCTATAGAAATACTTGCAGAAATAATATGCAATAATCCAAGAATAAAAGGAATAGAAGTCTATGACCAGTACATATCTAAAATAATGCTTTTTGCTGACGATATTTTATTAACCCTATCAAACTCCAGAGAGTCATTAGGAGAGCTAGACGAAGTAATGGAGAAATTTTATATGATTTCAGGTCTACACTTTAGATCAAAATCAAAATTTCTATTTTTAAACAAGAAAAAAGAACTACAAGTTACAGATAAATCCATCATAGGAAAGCAAGAACTTATGCTAAATTATTTAGGAATAGTGTTATGCAAAAATATAAATGAAACAATATGAATAAATTATAAAAACATTATTGAAACAATAAGAACATATATAGAAAAGTGGAACAAATTATATTAACTTTTGAAGACAGATTGCAATTAATAAAAATGGTCTTATTGCCAAAAATACTATATGTAGCATTAGCAATACAGTTAATTCCTGAAAGATGCATTCTTAAAGAAATAAACTCATGTTTAATAAAATTTTTATGGTATCCCAAAAAGAATAGAGTTGCTCTAACTCATCACATTAGACCCTGGAAACAAGGAGGATTGAACTTCCCAGAAATAGAAACCTATATAAAAGCATCTGTGCTTAAAACTACAATAGACTGGATAAACCCAAATTATTTTGCCAACTGGAAAGAATTAACAACAGCTATATTAACAAATGAATTTAATCTGTTAAAAACATTTTAATAGTAGACAAATCAAACAAACCTTGGTACATACTATGCATAGGTATTTGTTTGTGTTTGTGTCTTTCGGCTTTTCCCGGTTGGGGTCGCCACAGCGGAACTCCGGTCCGCTAATGATTGGCAGTAGAGTTTTATGTGCTGGCTTGCTGGGCCTAATACACAACCTTCAACGAAGGAATGCCCGTTCATGCATGTCGCCACACAGAAGACACTCTAACTGAGAATCGAATGGGCAACGTCTAACTGTGAGGTGACAATGCTACCGCAGCACCACCACTGCAGTTATACTATGCATAAGTATACAATATAATATAACAAAACCTTCTAAAACAACACTGATTAATCATTACATCAATTCCTTTAGGAAACTTATCAATGCAAACATAGATCTAAAACTTTGATTTGACCTTTTAACCCCATTTACCATCACTAAGAACTTTCCTCACAAAATATATAGGGAAATAGTAACCTCCTGGGAACAAAATGGATTCTTACGCTGGTTTCAATGTGTAAATAAATTAAATGTTTTAGATATACATATGATAAAAACTGCTTACAATATTCCAACACAGGACTTGTTAACCTTACAAAGCATTCTAACGTACACTCAAGATTTATGCAGATTAATTAACAATTCCTTATTTTGAGATATTCCAAATCTAATAAGTTTTCTGTATGAATTTATATATAACAGCTGTGAAAAGAAAAATTCCATTTCAAATCCATGTAAAGAGTTAATAACATATAAAACAATTCCCAAACCATCATACTGGCAGTTCTTAACAAAAGGTCAGTCATTGCAGTTAACAGAAGAAATTAAAACTAACATCTTACTATCAGTTAATTACACCTTTAACACACAGTACTGGAAAATATTTAACTGGAAATACTTACATAGAGGATTTTTAACACCAGATAGAATTAAAAAGATCAGTACTACTACAAATGTTTTTGTTGGAGGTGTGAAAAGTCAAATAAAGCAGACTGGATTCATATTTTTTATGAATGTAATAAAATTAAATCATATTGGAGTGGAATCAATCATTTTTTACAAACTTTATTTAATGAATCCTTTACCTTAACTAAAGTATTGATAATTCTAAATGTAAATGAAGGTCCCTACCTGAATAAGACAAATATGTATTAGTTATGGACAATGCTTGCTATATCTAGGAAATGCGTAACCAGAAGTTGGAATTCAAATACACTCCCGACCTTGGACGAATTCTACACTTTACTGAAGACAGCTGCATTGATGGAAATAAAAATCAAAGAACTACAAATCTATCCCAGGCCATTGGTAAATAATCCTTGGAAGAAAGTTATATCTTTGTTGGACACTCTGCAAAAATCAATATTGTATCTCTGATAACTGATCTGTTAATTCTATATTTAATAACATACAGTGTATATAATTGAAAGTCAGGCTATTGTAAATATTGTATATAGTTGTTTAAAATGATATTTAAAAATATTATGTAAATGTTATTTTATTTGAAAATGAAAAAAATATTTGAGGAAAAAAAAGAATGTTCGAGCCTGAGATTATGTTGTGGGACAGCAGGTTATGGTTCTCATTCCTGTTAGACACAATAAGTTGCAGGTAGCTTGAGGGGGACCCTTCAAAGTGGTAAGGAAGGTCAATGATGTTAACTACATGGTACAACTGCTAGGCAGGAGGCAGGGGCACAAATTGTACCATGTTAACATGGTGAAACCTTGCCACGATAGGGAGGCCCTTGTGCTAAGTATTTTCAGTAGGAGGCAGGAGGAGTCTGAGGAGGATCTATGGCTACATCAAGCCAGACAGCAAAATACCAAGTTACTAAGGTGGAGCCTAGGATTGCAGGCATATGACACAACAGAGCAGCACTGTACTGGGATCAGCAATGCCAATGCAGAAGAGTTCTGAAGATAAGGTATGGATTAATGTATTCCCAGACAGGCTCATTCCTCTCAAGCAATGTTTCTCCAGGGTCACTTGAGAAACTAGCTTGAATCTTCAAAGGAGGGAGAGATGTGATGATATGAGTTATTGCCTACTATGCCAGGAGAAATAGGGCAGTGGATGTGTAACATATACCATCACAGCTAGCTGGAATTTTGTAAAGAATTATATGTCATTTGTATATCAAACTGATTTGTAAAGCTGCTTGTGTTAAAAAATGTATCAACAGTGGATCCTGACTGTATTGTAACTGATTAAATGTATATATTTTATCAGAGGATACTGGAAGAGAAGAGGTTAAACTCAGCCCCAGCTAACTTTTAGAAAATATTCTGAAATTAAATTACCTGGTTTAGGCCATACCGATTGTATCTTACAGTTCTAATTGCAGCAAGAGATTAATGTCTGTGCCAAAGAATGGTTTATTAGCTCATGTAGGAACAGTGGAAGTGTTTTATGGTTTTATAGTTTCCAGATGCTATAACACATCTCAGCAAAGCTCTATCTGTGTGTATGATAACACATATGTGCTAAATTCCAGTTCAATTTCTAGCAATGGGGGTAGCATGGGAACCAGAAGTCAGATGACCAAATGTATGTGATGTCATTCTTTAATCTAGGACAAAAATGCTGTTTTAATACCAGCTGAGACAGAATTCTCAGAGCACACTTGTTTTGGAATTTGACAAAGAAGGAAGAACACTCACCTACTTAATCTTGCCTTGCTCCAGTAAGTGACCAGGGAATAGTAATTCTTTAGATCAGTTAGGAAAATATAGTGAGATTAGTTAAATACTGTTTTTCTGTGTCTGTGTGAATCTATTATTCTGTGTTATTTTAATATTTCCTATGTTTGGAACTCTGGTGTTTATTGTAAATATATATTTAGTATTTTCATGTTCTTTTATTATTTATTATTAAATAGATTTAAACTTTTCATTGTGGCTGGTCCTTTAGAATCAGAATCACATTTATTGGCCAAGTATGTATGCATACAAGGAATCTGACTCTGGTTTCAGTGACTCTCCAAATATGAATTACTTAAACTACTTACATACAACCAGTAAGAAGAAGACAAACAACATACATGCAACTATTAAGAACAAAACAAAAAAGTAAATATACATATACATACAAGGTGCAAAGTGCATCTCACTGCAAGAAATACTGAAATGATCTCTGAAAGAAACAAGTAGTAACAATATGTAAACATCATCATCATCATCTTTCGGCTGTTCCCATTAGGGGTTGCCACAGTGGATCATCTGTTTCCATTTCTTCCTGTCCTCTGCATCTTGCTCTGTCACACCAACCACCTGCATGTCCTCTCTCACCACATCCATAAACCTTAACTTAGGCCTTCCTCTTTTCCTGTTACCTGGTAGCTTCATCCTTAGCATCTTTTTCCCAATATACTCAACATCCCTCCTCAGCACATGTCCAAATCAACATAATCTTGCCTCTCTGGCTTTGTCTCCAAACCTTTCAACCTGGGCTGACCCTCTAATATACTTATTCTTAATCCTGTCCACCCTCGTCACACCCAGTGCAAATCTTAACATCTTTAACTCTGCCACATCCAGCTCTACCTCCTGCCTTTTTGTCAATGCCACTGTCTCCAAACCATATAACATAGCTGGTCTCACTACCCTCTTGTAGACCTTCCCTTTCACTCTTACTGGTACTCGTCTGTCAGAAATCACTTCTGACACTCTTCTCCACCCAATCGATCCTGCCTGTACTCTCTTCTTCACCTCTTTTCCACACTCACCGTTACTCTGAATTAATGATCCCAAGTATTTAAACTCATCCAACTTTGCCACCTCTACTCCTTGCATCTTCACCATTCCTCTATCCTCCCTCTCATTCACACACATATATTCTGTCTTAGTCCTGTTGACCTTCATTCCTCTTCTCTCTAGAGCATCTCTCCATCTCTCCAGGGTCTCCTCCACCTGTTCCCTACTCTCACTACAGATCACAATATCATCAGCAAACATCATAGTCCACGGGGACTCCTGTCTGATCTCGTCTGTAAAACTGTCTATCACCATTGCAAATAAGAAAGGGCTCAGAGCTGATCCTTGATGTAATCCCATCTTCACCTTAAATGCATCCATCACTCCCACCTCAGACCTCACCGCTGTCACACTACCCTCGTACATATCCTGTACCACTATTACATACTTCTCTGACACTCTTAACTTCCTCATACAATACCACAACTGCTCTCTAGGCACCCTGTCATATGCTTTCTCTAAGTCTACAAAAACACAATGCACCTCCATCTGACCTTTTCTGTACTTCTCCATCAACACTCTCAGAGGAAACATCACATCTGTTGTGCTCTTTCCCGGCATGAAACCATACTGCTGATCACTAATCATCACGTCCCTTCTTAATCTGGCTTCCACTACTCTTTCCCATAACTTCATGCTGTGACTGATAAGTTTAATCCCTCTGTAGTTACTACAGCTCTGCGCATCACCCTTATTCTTAAAAATTGGTACCAAAACACTTTTTCTCCATTCTTCAGGCATCCTCTCACTTTCCAAAAGTTCATTAAACAATCTGGTTAAAAACTCCACTGCCATTTCACCTAAACACCTCCATGCTTCCACAGGTATGTCATCTGGACCAACAGCCTTTCCATTCTTCATCCTCTTCATAGCTGTCCTTACTTCCTCCTTGCTAATCCATTGCACTTCATGATTCGCATTCCCTACATCATCCAACCTTCTCTCCCTCTCATTCTCTTCATTCATCAACCCCTCAAAGTACTCTTTCCATCTGCTCAACACACTCTCCTCACTTGTAAGTATGCTTCCCTCATTATCCTTTATCACCTTTACCTGCTGCACATCTTTCCTAGCTCGGTCCCTCTAATTAGCTAATCTGTACAGGTCCTTTTCTCCTTCCTTAGTGTCCAACCTTTCATACAACTCTTCATATGCCTTATCCTTAGCATTTGCCATCTCTCTCTTTGCCATGCACCTCATCTCCTTATACTCCTGTCTACTTTCTTCATCTCTCTGACAATCCCACTTCTTCTTTGCCAACCTCTTTCTCTGTATACTCTCTTGTACTTCCTCATTCCACCACCATGTCTCCTTGTCGTCCTTCCTCTGTCCAGGTGTCATACCAAGCACCTTTCTAGCTGTCTCCCTTACTAGCTCTGCTGTAATTACCCAGCTATTTGGTAACTATTCACTGCCAACCAGTGCCTGTCTTAACTCTTCCCTGAACTCCACCTCACAATTACCCTTTTTCAATTTCCACCATTTGATCCTTGGTGCTGCGCTCACACTCCTCCTCCTCTTCTTGATCACCAACATCATCTTACAAACAACCATCCTATGCTGCCTAATTACACTTTCCCCAGTCACCACTTTACAGTCTCCAATCTCCTTCAAACTGGCCCTCCTACATAAGATATAATCCACCTGTGTGCATCTTCCTCCACTCTTGTATGTCACCCTATGCTCCTCCCTCTTGTTAAAATACGTATTCACCACAGCCATGTCCATCCTTTTCGCAAAATCCATTACCATCTGTCCTTCTGCATTCCTTTGTTTAACACCATACCATATTATGTATTTATCTATTTATTTATTTATTGAATTAAAGTTTTTAGAGTGCTAAAATGTTTTTTAATTATTGAAACAAAAGTAACGTAGTACTGTTCTTTAATATTTATTAATATTTATGAGCCCATGATGTCATTTCCTTAAGTATAACCATCTGATGGTTTGAAGGAGTTTTATTGGTTTATTTGAATTTATTAAGTTATATAAGGTGTAATTGGTTTTAATTCATTGTATCTGATGAAGTCCAAGTAGTATGGACGAAAACGCGAGTGGTTGGTGAATAGCGTTTATGCAGTTTGGAGTGTGCGAATAAAGCTGTGTTTTTAAACTATTGGAAACAAGTTTTTTATCTTCTTCCTAGCTTCAAGCACTTTTTTCTTTTATTGGTGATTTTTGGTGCTTTCCCGTTTGTTTTAACACCATACCTACCCATCACTTCCTCATCCCCTTTGTTCCCTTCACCAACATGCCCATTGAAATCTGCTCCAATCACCACTCTCTCACCCTTGAGTACAGTCATCACAACTTCATGCAACTCACTCCAAAGTTTTTCTTTGTCGTTCATCGCACACCCAACTTGTGGAGTATATGCACTAACAACATTCATCATTACACCATCAATTTCCAGCTTCATAAACATCACTCTATCCAACATTCTTTTCACCTCGAATACACTCTTAGCATACTGTTCCTGCAGGATAACTCCTACACCATTTCTACTCCCATCCACACCATGATAAAACAATTTGAACCCACCTCCGATACACCTAGCCTTACTCCCCTTCCATATGGTCTCTTGCACGCACAATATACCAACCTTCCTTCTGTCCATCATATCGGATAGCTCTCTCCCTATACCAGTCATACTGCCAACATTCAATGTTCCGACCCTCACTACCACAGTCCTAGCCTTTCTCCTCTCTTCCTGCCTTCAGACATGCCTTCCACCTCCCCTCCTCCTGCAGCCAACAGTAGCCCAATTTCCTCCAGCACCCTGTTGACTAACAGTACTGGTGGCGGTCATTGTTAACCCGGGCCGTGACCGATCCGGTATGTAAATATTTACTGGTGTCCGCATGAAATAATTTGGCCAAGTTTTATGCTGGATGACTTCCTGACACAACCCTCCCCATTTATCCGGGCTTAGGATTGGCGCAAAGAAATGCACTGGCTTGTGCATCCCCAGTGGCTGAGTTATTAACAATATGTAAACAATACTGAAGAATCTGGGTCTATATCAGAACATCGAAGTATTAAAACTTTGAATGTTCTGATATCGAACACTATTCAGTGAATGTTAAGAATAGCGAAGCTGCAGAACAGCGAATTCTTTCCTCGGGAAAGAATTTGGTTGGCTGTTTTTGTGGCTTTGCTATTCTTAGCACTGTGGTGGAAAGGTACGGGTTGGGTTCAGGTAAGTGTGCGATTGTTTGTACGGTAGGGTTAGGGGCGGATTAAGTGAGTTAGGGTTAGGTGTGTGTGCGATAGTGACACTTTAGGGTTAGGGGCAGTTTAAGTGAGTTAGGGTTAGGGCGCGAGTTAGGTGAGTGTGTGATAGTGATGGACCTTAGGGTTAGGGTTTGGGTTAAGGTAAGTCGGTAGATAGTAGTGTATGTTTAGTTTAGTGTAGCATTAGATGTAGGAATTTAAGTGTATGTGTGTGGTTGCTGTTTGTTTGATGTGCTTGTGTTGTGTGTATGTGTTTCGGAGCAGCAAATTTTTTCCATGGGAAAAAATTTGCTGTTCTGAATGTTCGATATTTTCATGTTTAGATGTTTTGGGGCTGATGAAATAGCGTTCGCTATTTTCATCTTTCGATAACATGATATAAACGCCAGAATCCTCGGATGCTTGGGAAAAAGAATACCCCAGCCTAATAAGCTGAGTTAACTGCTTATGAACTTGATGGCCTGTGGAAAAAACTGTTTTTAGATCTGCTTGTTTTGGTGTGTATTAATCTATAATGCCTGGCTGATGGTAATAGTTCAAAAAGATGATGGCCTGGATGTGAAGGGTTGGTGATGATTTTCCTTGCTCTTTTCATGACTGAAATAGTACAGGTCCTGTACAGAGGGCAAACTAGCACCAGTGATATTTTCATCAGACCTGACTATTCAGTGCAACCTATTTTTTTATGATTAGACAGAGATCCAAACCACACTGTTATGGATGAGCTGAGAACAGACTCAATGACTGTTGTATAGAACTGAATCAACAGTTCCTGTGGGAGGCTGAACTTCCTCAGCTGTCATAGAAAGTACATTTGCTGTTGTGCCTTTTTTATGATGGACCCTACATTGGTCTCCAACTTCAAGTCCTGGGAGATTATAGATCCCAGAAACTTGAAAGATTCCACAACTGACAGCAGTATTAAATATAAGGGGGGAGGGGGTAATATTATAGTACCACTCCTAAAGTCCACTGTCATCTCCACAATTTTAAGAGTGTTCAGGTCCAGATTATTCAGAGTACACCAAAGGGCCAGCTGCTCAACTTCCCATCTGTATCCAGGCTCATCACCATTCCTGATGAGCCTGATTATAGTTGTATCTTCTGCATATTTAATAAGTTTGACAGAGGGGTCCTTAGAGGTGCAGTCATTAATGTAGTGTGAGAATAGCAGTTAGATAATAGTTTAGGGAATATTTTAAAAATTGAGAGTACTTACATCTATTTGGTGACACTGTGGCCACTCCTGAAATCCTTACTGCATTGGCCAAACACTATCATTTGTATTAATGTTAATTTCACTCATTATAATTGGGTACCCTTGTAAGAGCCACAGTAGCTGGAAGAAACAGTTAGTACCCAGTCTGTATAAAAAGGTTTAATCCACAAAGAGGTGTACAAAAAGCAAGTCCAATAAACGTATAAGGGTTTTTGCCTTAAAATCTTTTAAAACTTCATCAGATACAATGTGTTATTGTTACTGAGCCTTTTAAATAAATGTCATTGATCATGTGACATTCCTAGGTTGTACAATTTAAAGCAATATAACCTTCACATAACATATCCCCCTTTTTCCATAATATTTATTACAAGACTTAGTATATAATTTGATACATACTCTATTAATTCTTATGTAAACAAATGTCAAACTTCATGAAAACTCATGGCTTATATTTCAACAATATATATATAAATATATTCCATAAAACTATTTATCAAAACTATTTTTCAAGATAGGAAACGAACAACTGGATTGTGCCTTTACATCTACATTATCTTTACCAAGCCTTTAACTTCAAGATAGGGGCTATACTGACATGGTCGTTTAACCCTGGATACCTGTATGCTTCTAAATATACCTGCCATTTAAATTCATGTTGTTCTAAAATTACAGTCTAGGCCCCCCCCCTTTTCTTTCTCTACCTTTTCTAGGATACTAATTTTAAAAATATGTTCCAGGTGTTCACTCACATGCCTAAACAATGCGTTAGTGTTTTTTCTTTTTTTTATTTCATATAGATGTTCGTAAATTCAGTTACGAAGCTTCCACTCCATTTTACCGATATAAAATCCTTCACATACTTAACACTTTGCCATGTAAATTATCCCTATAGTTTCACAATCATATTTACCTTTCATGTTGTTTCCTTCCACTTATAGTAACGTGGGTCCCTTCAAGTATGTGTTTGCAATAATTGCATCTACTACATTTAGTCATCTTAGTATTTGAGGGGCATACAACTTTCTTCTTTGCTTCTACCATATTTTTGATGTTGCAACATCTTTTATATATAATTGTGGGTGCATTCCCTATACCATTGATTATATTTACATTTTCTTGAAATACTTTCCAATTTTTGTTCATGAGCCATCTAATGTTGCCACTAGCCTCAATGAAAGTAGTTATAAATGCACTATTGTATTTTTTATTGTTATAGTTACTTTCAAAGCATGTTGTTGCTTCACTATTAAGGTTCCTTTTCAATATAGGTTTATAAAAACCCTTGTTTCTTTTATATTTAACTTCAGTAGTTAACTTGTGTAAGATTTCAGATGGATAACCTCTCCTAGTGAGCATATCTGTTAAATTATCCACTTCCCTATAATAGTCCATGTCTAATGTAGTCACTCTAGCTGCCCTTACCAGTTGGCCTTTGGCCACAGCTCTTTTCTGTTTGTAAGGATGACAGCTAGAATAATGCAATAGCATATTGGAGTAAGTAGGTTTTCTATATATACTAGCTACATACTTGTCCATTTCATAATTCTTCCTAAGCAAAACATCTAAAAATGCCATCTCATTTTTATCATATTGACATGTAAACTTCAAGAAATCAGTAGTTTCATTGATGTAAAGTATGAAATTTTGAAGGGTGATCTCATCATCTCCCCAGATAAGAAATATGTCATCCAAATAGCATAAACAACATGTAATGCTATCTGCATGAACACTATTATATATGAACTTCCGTTCCCATTCAAGCATAACCACATTAGCCAAAAATGAACCTACAGGGCAACCCATAGCAGCTCCTTCTTTTTGTTTATAGATGTCTCTCTCAAAGTATATAAAATTGTTAGTGAGAACCATTTCCAATAGTTGTATAACATTATTAACTGTTATTTGATCCAAGTTTTTGTTCTCTAAGTATTCCCTGGTCCATTCTAAGGCTATAACATGTGGAATGACGGTATACCGTTAAATGTGACATGATTCATTTTTTCAAAAAAATCTCACAAATTATTACACAAATACCGTTCCTGTGTTAAAAGATGCTTACATTTAACATAAAGTATTGTGCACATGGAACAGTAATGGAGCCCCTACCGTCCACTATCAGAACCACTAATTTATCAATAAGTTTTATGTTATGGAGAACAATTAATTCCATGAACTCACACCCTTGCTTTTACGAACATCTATATGAAATTAAAAAAAAAAAAAAAACACTAATGCATTGTTTAGGCATGTGAGTGAACACCCGGAACATATTTTTAAATTTAGTACCTAGAAAAAGTAGAGAAAGATAAAAGGTGGGTCCCTGGACTGTAGTTTTAGAACAACATGAATTGAAATGGCAGGTATATTTAGAAGTATACAGGTATCCAGGGTTAAACGACCATGTCACTATAGCCCCTATCTTGAAGCTAAAGGCTTGGGAAAGATAACGAAGATATAAAGACACAATCCAGTTGTTCGTTTCCTATCTTGAAAAACAGTTTTGATAAATAGTTTTATGGAATATATTTATATACATTGTTGACATTTAAGCCATGGGTTTTCATGAAGTTTGACATTTGTTTACATAAGAATTAATAAAGTATGTATCAAATTGGATTCACTTTATATCCTCAAAATACTGAAATGTCGAAATTCAGTATTTCGAGGCTATAAAGTTGAAAATTTCAAACCACGAAACTCAGAACCGCGAAATTCAAAATCTCGCACACCGGAGATTTTGAATTTTGTGCTTCTACTCTACACACACACACACACACACACACACACACACACACACACACACACACACACACACACACACACACACACCTTCCTCCCCACACACAAACACAAACTCTCTACTACATAAAAGCAGGGGGGCAAACCCCCCTTCACCCCCATGTGGAGGGCTGCACTCCCCATACCCCCTACTTAAATATTCTCACTCCCAGGTCGCACTACATACAAACACACACAAAACACCACCACACAAGCTACATTCTCCTTGCACACACACATCACAGCAACAAAACACACTGACACACACCACAGCCCCTACCCAAAACCTTTAACACACACACACACACACTTACCTGAATCTATAACCACAGCGAAACCTCAAAAGCACGAAATTCAAATCCTCCAGTATTTGAGGTTTTGAATTTCACAATTCTGAGCTTTCGCTCTTCTCAGGATTCTACTTTATGGGCTCGAAATACTGAATTTCGATATTTCAGTATTTCGAGCTTCTAAAGTGAATCCGTATCAAATTATATAGTAAGGCTTATAATAAATATTGTGGAAATAGGGGGATTTGTTATTTGAAGGTTATATTGCTTTAAATTGTACAATCTAGGAATGTCACATGATCAATGAAGTTTATCTTAAAGGCTCAGTAACAATAACACATTGTAGCTGATGAAGTTTTAAAAGATTTGAAGATGAAAACGCTTATACGTTTATTGGACTTGCTTTTTGTACACCTCTTTGTGGATTAAACCTATTTATACGGACTGGGTGCAAACTGTTTCTTCCAGCCACTGTGGTTTTTATGAGCTTGTGTATTTGGAATTTTTACCCTTGTAAGAGCTTTAGAGTAGCTGGCTTTAGAGTGTCTGGTGGCAGTGTAACTACTTTATAGTCTGGGTAGAAGGGGGCATTGCTAGTAAATATGTGCCAGCCTTTTCCAGGTGTGTGTGTGTGTGTGTGTGTGTGTGAAAATCAAATCCCAAAGTGTGTGTGTGTGTGTCGCAGTTGCTTGGAGCAGGGACAGGAAGCACGGTTTCACAGAGAGAGAGTGGTGTAGGACTTGGTTTGGACAATCGGCTGAGGACTCAACCCTCAAGCTGTGCCAGTGGGGAGTCTTACTTGACCTTGATTAATGGCCCAGAGTGGGGACATGACAGTGAGTTTAGGAAATTAAAAAAACATGATCTTATATAAGGGATAGAATGATTAGTTAGTAGAGGAAGTGATAAAAACGGTTTACCTTTATATTACCGAGAATGACAACTACGAACCCATGATTGTGTGACTTTAAACTCCGAAAATCAAATTTTGAACGTCACCAAAGTTTGAAAAGCAAAATCTGGAAAACCAGATTCGATGATTTTTGAACTACAAATTACACTACATATCATTATGCAGGGGGGTAAGCCCCCTGAACCCTCCCTACTTTAATATACTAACTCCGAGATCGCACTACAGTGAGGGAAAGGGTTCATTTTCCAATCCCCGCTGGAGTGCGATCTGCACCTGAAATTCCGAATCTGCAATAAGCGAATACCAATGTGCATTCGCTCATTGCAAATTCGGACCATTTTTTCCGACATTCTGTGATTTTGAAAATGCACTTTCGACCTTCTTGAGATCGAACTTGTGCATATCGGTAATATAAAGGCAAACTGATAAAAACAAACCTTTTGAGTTTGCCCCTGTAATTAATAGCATGGAATTTTATTTGAAACAAGTTAAAGACAGGCTAAACAGTCCAACAGGGCTTTGTAGATTTCTTGAACCATAGGCTCTGTAAATATTAAAATAATAATTTAATAATTTTTTCATCAAAGACCTCTATTTGTGATTTGGTCATTTAATATTTTATGAATATTCATATAACAGAGATAGTGGATTCTGATTGCTGTGTTTTGTCATATGACCTTTTTGATGACTTTTAAAAAGTTGGAATGTTATTTTATATGTTGTTGTGAAGTAATCTCAGTGTTAGTTTAGAAGTGAAGGTGATTTACTTGTTTTTTAAATAAGTAATTGCTCAATATTTTCTGCTCATGCTGAGTTTTATTTTATTTTGTTTTATCATTATTTGTCGGGCCCACTGTTTTCTTTTTTGAAATACCTCAATGTTTTGTTTGCATAAACTTTTTTATAAATAGTCTGCACTCAACTTTTATCCAGAAAGGTCACTGCTTTAGCGCTTTTATTAGAGTCTATGTTAAATCATCGAACGCTTAAAATAGCGAATGATGATTTATCAAACCCATGTAAGCAAAATCACTGTTCCGCAAAAAAAAAAAAAAAAATTAAACATTACATCCCCCACACCCCCCCCACTTAAATATACCAAATCTGAGATCGCACTACATTGACGAAAATGGCAAAGTAACGGAAGCAGCCAAGCAATTTCTTTCCCAGGGAAAGAATTTGTTTATGTGCTGTTTCGCTATTTTGCCTTTTCGTGCTTTTAAGTTCGATCAAGACGCATTCGAAAGAATGCGTCTTCGATCATTTAATAGGAACCCTTTTATTATTCGTGATGTTAAGCAGTGCATACCTGTCCTGCAGAAAATCTGTAGATTCATCCACATTTGCATTATTACCACATACTATAAAATGCCTTTGTCAGTAAATTTGCTAGGAGCTAAATCATAATTAAACATTTCAGGATTAAACAAAGTTTTATGTTCCTTATACATAAAACATGCACATGAGTATGATGCAGACATTGTTGATACCTTTTTTCTGAATACATAATTGACTGCCACATTGAAACGTTACTGAACAGAATGGATTCATACAACAAAAGACATAATTAAATAAATGTGCTACCAAAAGGAGAAAATATTACAAGCATATATTCAAGACTTGTTAGCCCCACCGTTAGCATGTTCAATTATAGTATAAAGAGTGCTGATATCAAATGTCAAACATTAAAGGACAAAGTTCAGGAAATTACTAACTGTTTCAGTAACATGCCTTTTGGATTAAATTTTTGGTCTAAAATTTATTTATTTTACATTTGTTTACCGGGATAGTCCGACTGGATACATATCCATTTTCAGCGGAGGCGCAGGGAGAAAAGCTCCACACAGACAAAAACATACATTGATTATACAAGAAGTTGAAATACAAAACTCCACATAGACAAAACATAAATTGTTTACACATGAAATTAAGCAAAACTAATAGAATATATGAAAACAGAGTGATTATTTACATTATATACATTGGATATGTAGTGTTCCCTAATAGGGAGTTCACAATTCTTATGGACAGACACTGTTACAAGTTAGTTTGGATACATATCTAGGTGGCGTAGTTACATGTAATGATAATTACTGGTTATGCTATCAATTTATAGCTTAGTAAGGGTTGGTGCATGGGCATAGCCAGTTCACTTTGAGATGGTGTTTGAGGTTTTTTTTGAAGAAACTTTTGGTGGATTGTAAAGTTATATAGTTTGGCAACGAGTTCCAGGTTTTGCCAACAAAGTTGGCGAACAGGGATTCACCAGCTGAGTTATTAGCTTTGTGGGTTTGGACCAGTAATTTATCGGCTTACCATAGGGATTTTAGGTTGTGATATGGCTTGATAATATTTATTAGTGAGGGGGTATCCTTGGGGTGGTACAGAACTTTGTGTGCTATTAAGAGTTGATTGAATTGTATTAAGCTGGGCAGTTCTAGCCACTCTAGTTGTTTCAGGTTCTGGCAGTGGTGGGTTCTATAGGTGGAGCCAGTGGTATATCTGGCAATATGGTTGTAGCTATGGGATAGCTTACTTAGCTTGGTTTTGTTGAGGTTTGAGAGTACAGCCGAGGCATATAAAAGTGCGTGATGGGGCGATTGCAGTGCTAGCCAGTGGGGTTAAAAGTGTCTTGTTTTTATACAGTGATCCTAGCTTCTTACTGAGAGTCTGTATGGTTTTGTTGACCTGTAGGTCAAATTTGAGATTGTTGTCTATGAGAAACCCTAGAAGATCTACAGTGGGGGTGAAGAGTAGAAGTTTAGTTTTATTGGGGTTCATTAGTAGGCGTTGGCTGGTGAGCCATTTCTCAATGGTGTTAAATGTATTTTGGGTTAAGATTTGCAGTTCGGATGTGGAATCTTCTGCATATTGAATACAGGTAGCTTTAGGGATAGCAGTGTGAAGATTGTTGATAAAAATAGAGAAGAGTAGCAGTTCAAGTATGGAGCCTTGAGGGGCACCGAGTGTGAGAGGTAGCTGATTGGAGAGTTTACCCTGCCATAGTACTGCCTGTTGTCTACCAGTCATGTACGAGTTATCTTTTGTGTTTTCAATATCACGTATACATAAGGAACAATTATTCCTGCTTCATAAAAAATACATGCATCACATTCCCCTCTTTATAAGTATTTGCTCAGGGAGCATGTAAAACATGGTATTCTAGATTATTCCTTGTTCATAAAAACTTTCATACCACATTTGTTTACTTGCTAACTGACAATATTAAAACAGCACTGTAGGTTAGTAAGACCTAGCTGCACATTTCAATTTCATTAGGTTGTCATATCTTTGACATTTATTCATCCACAGAGAATGTATATATTTTGCTCATACAAGTTAGAAAATAGTTTAAAAGTTAGAAAATAGTTTGGCAGTGGGGTGTAGTACAGGTGTAAATCCAGACATTTTAGGAATTAAAGATTAAACAATCTCACTTTCATCTGCAGTACTATTATTTCTATGAAACCAAACTTTCAGATTCAATTATTTTCATAAATATTGAAATCAAGTAGTAGTTCATCCATAACAGTGTAAGTTGAAAGTCATCCGTTTTAATTTCAAAAGTATGGATTGATGAGCTGAGTTTAATTTATACAGGGAAATTTTTCCGTAAGTATTAGTCTTTGAGATGTGAAGTAGTCATGTTACATGGTATGGTTGATATAAAGTTTTTGAGGCCAAATGTCCTCTTCTGTTCATGTCACCAAGGTGCTGTCTAAGAACGGCGTATTAAATAATAGAGGCTCTTTAAATGCTCTGTATTTCAGTAGTAAAAGGGAATGAAATACAGAGAAGAGAGAGCGAGCCGGAAGCCTTAAAGCTCTTTGATTCTGCATTTTGGTGTAGAAAAACATTTCAACCATCACCAGGTATAGCAATATGTCATTAGTTTTGTTTATTTATATTAACTGACTGTTGACCAGACAAGTCCACTGAACAAATTGTCCATTTTCATGGAAAATAGAGGAGCATTGTCTGGTAAAGGGACTAGCTGATAGTCACACAGTAGGTAAATGAATGTGGAAAGAATCAAACCCTGTACCACAGAGACAGGAAGCAGCTCATTAATAGCTCAGAGCTTTAGTCCTCTCTGCTAGCTATCTGACAGTCCTCTCTGCTAGCTATCCGATACTCCTCTCTGCTAGTTATCCGACAGTGGGTTGCAGAATAGGTTACAATATTCTGTGGACTCAGTGTTGTTTCTTTTGTATATTTGTGAATCTATTTACCTCTTCTTGGTATAGCATATAGTCCATGGGATTATGGCTCTGATGTGTCAGCACTGTGCAACATGTGCAATAGCAGTCTGGGGGTGAAGCTGAATTTTATATTTATGGTAACATTGCAGAACAGACAAGAATCTCTGCAGAACTACTTAATTTGTTTGGTTTAGAATCTGGACCAAAACTGTCATGTCTGGTCCATGAATAGGCTGCCTTAAAATTCTCAGATGGTTACCACTTCAATTTGTGGTTATATACAACTGGATGTTTCTGACATAATAAATGCCTCAATAAAAATAACCTCTTTCAGAGTTGATGACTAGACAATACAACTGCATTGTCATTTTTTTTTTCACTGTAGTTCCTTCATCATTTTGGTTATCCAACACACACTTACATTTAGAATTGGGTAATAGCTGATCCAAAATAACGCTGCTGTTATTTACATCAATTCTGTGTCTGTATAATATCATAACGAAACAATTATAAATATCAAAAATTAAACCTATACACAATTTGCTTATAATTTACAATATATACTTAGAAAATTGCAAAGTTGTTTAAAATAATAAAGCAAGTGCGCAAGCAACACAGTTTTTCGCAGCAGCTAAAACAGCTTAATTAAGGCAGCATTTATTGATCAATCATGTCATTTTAAAAAATGTACTATGTTGTATAAACAATAGCTAACATTTAAAATACCAAGCACGTATACTAAAATGAGATCAGCTCTTTAATTTCTTTTTCTTCTCATGCTTAAATCAGGTTTAATATTTTCTACTTTATACTAAAACCCTTGGTGGCAGTTGTCATTTATTTAATTATTGTATAAGTAATACATGTCTATAGTCACCTCCATGCTTACCAGGTCTTATTTCTTCCGGTATTTGAAATTTGAAATTACAATGCTCATTGCATAATGCTTATGTTTAGCAACAGAGTTATTTAGAGTCTATATATTGTTTTTAAATTCCAGTATATACTGATGCAATGTGCACTCAAGTCATCCTTACATATGAACATAAACACTCAAATGTAGCTATGTATACCATCTCCTATGTAAAACCACATGGATAACCTTTAAAGTTTTACCTTTTTCCTGTCTGTGAATGTAAAACACATCAGTAACGTTCACATGATTACATGCAGTGCATTTAAAACATATAAGAATGAGGATACTTTTCATTTTTGATACCAAAATCAAATAAGTAAGGAGTGCAGGGTTTTTCAAGGTTTGGACTATATGGAAAGCAACATGTAATATGGGAAAACACAGAAAACTGCTGCATGACAGACTGATCATTATTTAAGTAGGGTCCAATGTGTTACTTTAACTTAAAATTGCAGATTAAAACAGTTAAGATGACGGGTGCCTTGCTCACATTGATTGCATGCAGTGTGTATGCGAACAAGCTGTGCAGATGAGTGCTGTGATTAAGTCGAGTCTGTCAGGCGCTGAGGAAATGTAAAAAAACATGTAGATTTAACCCAGGGGTTGGAGCGTTTAGAAAAACGACATGAAAATTAGTGGTTTCTCAGCCTAAAGAGGCACTTTGAATATATTGTAGAAAGAGTTGAGGGGTGCTTGATCAGGTAATGTCTCTATACACTGGATATTAAGAATGTGATTCTGGATGTTCATGATTAGTATGTTAGCTCTTCCAAAGGCTAGCACAAATCCTTCAGCTCAAGAGCACAGTTTAAAAGCATACTGTTCCCTTCCTTAGCCATTACTTATACAGCAGGAGAACACACCTCTGAGCCGCATGGTAGCATTTAAACAGTCATGCAATGAAGTGATGGACTAAAAGACTCGCAGCAAACATTACATCCTTGTACTTTCAGTTTGTGTAGGATTTTCTTTCCCTGAAATATACTAAATGGTTGACATGTTCAAAAATCTTTTTATAAATACCACAACTAAAAATACCATTGTTCATATGTTACTTTTATTTGTAGTCAAGCATATTGGCAATATGTTACACTTGTGCATAGTAGCTCTGGAGATAAAAGGAAAGAAATTCTATTGCTCAAGGGCTTACTGTACAGTTCAGGGGGTCACTCACCTTACTTGGTGAGATTTGGGAGGGGCCATGCATTACCATGTCTAACATGTATCTGTCCATTCAAAACATTTTGTTTCAGGACATACCAAGGGGCGGATAAAATGCTTTGGTGGGATGGATTGTGGCCTTAGGGCAATCTGTTGGACACCCCTGCAATGAAATCTGGAAACCCTTGTATACAAGCCTTCAAAAACTATCAGCAGTGACGTTTGCAGTATGTGAACAGCTTAGCATATCCATAATATGCTAACATTGTGAACAGTGCTCTACATGAGTCTGGGCTGACATTCAAAGCAGGCAGTAGGAAAGGTGGAAGAATAACAACCACTAATACAGCTAGCCCAGTGGCACAATGTGACCATTTGCTGGTTCAAATGACATACAGTTTCATTAAGGGCTACTTGGGTAGGAGGTGGAGGACCAAATAGGCACAAGCCTCTTTTCTTTACACTTGGTAAACCTCAGGAGCCTTAATGGGTTAGGGTCCTTTACACTCCCTGCTTTTCCCAAGTGGCAGTTGAAGCAGCTAGGTCTACTCAGGATATAAGATGTCCTTTCTGCTCTTCTGACTCTTAAGAGCTGCAAAGGTTAGGCATGTCATAAAGCATTTGGTAAGGAAGAAGTGACATCTCTGACAGATATGTCCAAGGGAAGTGAAGGTGCCAGGCATAAATATGGCACGCTGTGGGTCAGCATTCTAATATCTGACCACTGCATTGTGATTCCAATATTTTCTTTTCAAACACTGAAACTGTGCAGTTGTGTCTTATTGTGGAACTCTACGTATTATGCAGTTGTCTCTTATTGTGGAACTCCACATGATCACATACACATTTACATTGTTTATTTGATGGCAAAAGGATAGTCATTCGTTGCTATGTGAAAAGTAGGAGACACTTTTTTTTTATTTATCATTTGTTTATCAGGAAAGTCCGACTGGGACAGAGCCCATTTTTGGCAGAAGCCCAGGGAGAAATGCTTCAGTCACGTCTTTGGAATGTGGGAGGAAACTGGTGCACCTGGAGGAAACCCACAAGAATGTAGGGAGGACATGTGCACTCCACATAGAAGGCATCCCAGTCAAGAATCAAACCAGAGAACCTCTTGCTTTGAGGCAACAAAGTTAACTGCTGCATCACTTTGCCACCCAGATACATGTCAGACATAGACTGTTTTGGATGATGTTCAAATATTTACTTTATTGGACAATAAATGTAAAAAGCAACTGTGAAAGACACCAACACCGTAGGAAAAACAATTTATTGAGCACTTTCATCCGCCAAATGGCTGGACTTCCTCAGAATACAGGCTAGACACTGAACAAGTATTAAATTCCTGCCCAATTAGAGTCAATGGTAACCATAGCACCTGGATAATGAATACATTGAATAATTGATACTTAATACATAAAAAGAAATTACCTGAATGATTATAAAATATATATGGAGATAAGAAACATATATATATATATATATATATATATATATATATATATATATATATATATATAGTAAACACTATACATATAAATACTTCTTTGAGCCATAAAAAATGCATATGTATAAAAAATCTATCTATATATATGAGAATGTGTATAAAAACCATAAATATGCATATAAATACATCAATAAACAATACATCTAGACCTGTAATATATAAAAAAATATGTATAACAAAAATGTATATACCATACTAAATAGCAAGCATGGATTTGAGCTTAAGGAGACTAGCAATGGAAATGACATCATTGAGACCTGGAGAACATGCAGCATTACACCTAAGCTGCCATCTGAGCTCCAGGAATTCAAGAAAAATGTCACGGGGACCACCTCTAGGATTGACATCAACATTATCTAAAACAGAAAATTTAAAAGAATGCAAAGGAAATCTTTTGATGTGTCTATAAAGGGCATTCCGCTCATCCTTTTTACTAATGTCATAAAAATGTTGGTAAATCCTATACCTAAACTGTCTAATGGTTTTGCCAATGTAAAAACAAGTACACTGTTGACACAAAGCAACATAAACAATGCCCTTACTATCACAATTGAATCTCTTCTTGTGCTTGATTTTACCACAAACAGAAACAAAACATTCAGTACCCTCAAGAATGAACTTACACTGAGAACAGTGACCACATTTGTTAACTCTCCCTATATGTGAATTAGACACAATTCTTTCTATCATGGTTTTGAAACAGGTGTCTTTTTGATAAACCACAAGCGGTCTATCACCAATGTTATTGAAAATGTTCTTGTCACATCTAAAAATCTCCCACATTTTTTTAATAGTGTACTTAATTTCCCTGTATTGTAAATTAAATGGCAAAATCAAGGCCTTCCCATGAACCATGTTGGTGGATAACAAAGCAGAATCAACAGTATTAGCAACTTGGACTAGATATTTACCAAGAAGCGGGGTATAAAACCCAGATGATCTCTTCCTTGTGACTTCAGTGAAAATTTCAGTTAGGAAATCCATAGGATAGCCCCTCCTCAAAAACATGTCAAATAACTTGTTGCATTCCTCTGTAAATAAACATTCTTGATTGACCATGACCATCCTGGTCAATCTGACACATTGGCCTTTAACTATGGCCTTCTTTTGATGGATAGGATGCCAACTCTGGAAATGCAGGTAAGAATTTGAAAAAAGTAGGTTTCCTATATAAAGTGGAAACAAAATTACCTGATTCCCTGTTCTTAAAAAGAGTGACATCCAAAAAATTAACTTGTGTGGCATCCACTGACATTGTGAACCTTAAAAAACCTGAAGAAGAATTGATATATTCAAAAAAAGCTTCAAGTCTTTCCTTAGTGTCAACCCAAAAAATAAGAATGCCATCAATAAAGCGTTTATATAAACACCAACTATCCTTGAACTCAGAAGTAAAAATATAATTAGTTTCCCAAAAAGCCGTAACTGTGTTGGCAAAAACCAGAGCACAAGCAGCACCCATGGCAACACCCTGGGTTTGCTTGAATAAATGGCCCTCAAAACTAATAAAATTATTTTGCAAAACTAAATCCATGAGACTGCTAAGAACCAAACTTTTGTCCTGTCCAAGAATAGGCACTAGAAATTGGAAAAAACAATCGATACCAGTGTCATGTGGGATGCTGGAATATAAATCTTTGACGTCAATGCAAACATATAAAATAATCAAGTTTCACTTAGTGAAATGGACTATTTCAAGGTCAATTTTCCCAGAACACCCACTATTTTTGGCCTCCGCAAGGTTCACAAATGCCTTGAGGATCCCCCACTGAGGCAAATAGTTGATGCCAAAGGGTCCAAGACATTTTTTATTACCAAATATATTGATCAGGAGACTAAGACTGTATTTAACAATTATCCTGCCTTATTAAAGGATTCATGGGATTTTTTTATCTAAAGTCAATGATGGTTTATACAGAGATTATATTTTCTTTGTTTGCATTGACGTCAAAGATTTATATTCCAGCATCCTACATGACACTGGTATCGATTGGTTTTTCCAGTTTCTAGTGCCTATTCTTGGACACTACAAAAGTTTGGTTCTTAGTAGTCTCATGGATTTAGTTTTGCAAAATAATTTTATTAGTGTTGAGGGCCATTTATTCAAGCAAACCCAGGGTGTTGCCATGGGTGCTGCTTGTGTATTTGCCAACACAGTTATGGCTTTTTGGGAAACTAATTATATTTTTACTTCTGAGTTCAAGGATAGTTGGTGTTTATATAAACGCTTTATTGATGACATTATTATTTTTTGGGTTGACACTAAGGAAAGACTTGAAGCTTTTTTTGAATATATCAATTCTTCTACAGGTTTTTTAAGGTTCACAATGTCAGTGGATGCCACACAAGTTAATTTTTTGGATGTCACTCTTTTTAAGAACAGGGAATCAGGTAATTTTGTTTCCACTTTATATAGGAAACCTTCTTTTTCAAATTCTTACCTGCATTTCCAGAGTTGGCATCCTATCCATCAAAAGAAGGCCATAGTTAAAGGCCAATGTGTCAGATTGGCCAGGATGGTCAGTCAAAAATGTTTATTTACAGAGGAATGCAACAAGTTATTTGACATGTTTTTGAGGAGGGGCTATCCTGTGGATTTCTTAACTGAAATTTTCACTGAAGTCACAAGGAAGAGATCATCTGGGTTTTATACCCCCCCCCCCTTCTTGGTATATCTCGAGTCCAAGTTGCTAATACTGTTGATTCTGCTTTGTTATCCACCAACAAAATTTCCTTTGCATTCTTTTAAATTTTCTGTTTTAGATAATGTTGATGTCGATCCTAGAGGTGGTCCCCATGACATTTTCCTTGAATTCCTGGAGCTCAGATGGCAGCTTAGGTGTAATGCTACACGTTCTCCAGGTCTCAATGATGTCATTTCGATTGCTAGTCTCCTTAAGCTCAAATCCATGCTTGCTATTTAGTATGGTATATACATTTTTGTTATACATATTTTTTTATATATTACAGGTCTAGATGTATTGTTTATTGATGTATTTATATGCATATTTATGGTTTTTATACACATTCTCATATATATAGATAGATTTTTTTATACATATACATTTTTTTATGGCTCAAAGAAGTATTTATATGTATAGTGTTTACTATGTATATGTTTCTTATCTCCATATATATTTTATAATCATTCAGGTAATTTCTTTTTATGTATTAAGTATCAATTATTCAATGTATTCATTATCCATATGCTATGGTTACCATTGACTCTAATCGGGCGGGTATTTAATGCTTGTTCAGTATCTATTCTGTATTCTGAGGAAGTCCAGCCATTTGGCGGATGAAAGCGCTCAATAAATTGTTTTTCCTACGGTGTTGGTGTCTTTCACAGTTGCCTTTTACATTTTTAGTCTGACTTTTTCGTTTTTACTTTATTGGGCAATAATATCTTTTAATTCTCTGTTTTTATAAAGAAGAGTGGGTTTTGAAGTAGAATGTGATGCAGACCAAATCATTGTTTGGCCATTCTTGGATAGTATAGCAAACATCGCTTGGGGATATCTTGGATCTCGGATATTAATTGAGTTGCTAAGCATTTAGGATAGGAAAAGGAGATGATTACATGTTGTGCCTCACTTTCACTGTGGTGTTGTACCCACCTGTTATGTTTCATTCCTTAATATATTACATTTTCTTTGATGTTACAGTGTTAAGTATGAGGTCCATATTTTTCTATATGCATACTCAAAAGCCCTTTTATTACTATTTCCTGGTCTCTGACCCACAATTTTAAATAAGCATATATTTTTGTGCCTAGTGAAAGTCACTTATTTTGTTAGCTATGGAATGACTGTGCAACAATGAATTTTTCAGGACAAAGTTTTATTATCTATCTGCCTGGTCTTTTATATAATAAATATAGGCCGATTTACATTATTGTTTTCCTTTTAGAATCGGTTCTAAAACTGCCTTCACTGGTTCCACCCAGGAAATGTCATCTGATGGTTGCAAACCAAAAGTGTTCAGGTTGGTTGCTCAGTTTGCTGATATTTGAAGTATTTCAGTTGTGGCATTTGCGTTTTATGTTGCTGATGTGCCCCTCTCACCCTGCCCACATGTGGCTGTCATAAAATGAGTCATATTTTACTGTTTTGGATAATGTTTTCCGATTTAAACAGCTTGCTGTTTGATTAAGCCAGAGAGTCAGTTTTACTTTACAGGCAAATGCTTTTCTTATAAAATAAAAATAAGGACATTTGGCATATTATATTTTCATAGAGACTATGATGCACAGTGTTAGTGTCAATGGGTGTGGAGCCCACATGACCCTATACTCTTTTGTGACTGAGAGAAGTGTCATGTTTATATTTATGTATAACATTTTCTATGTATACAAAAGATCGACAACCAGAAGTATTGTTCAGTAGTGCCTGAGGACTATATATTATGAACTAGTGATGGAGGTTGTTAGGAAAACTTCAGGGACATTTTCCTTTGCAGTAATGACTGGATGGAAATCAAATAAGTGGCATGACCATACTTATCTGGGGTGTGCTGTTTTATGAACCTGATAAGAAATTACAGGGATTTAAGGAAGAAGACATTTAGTAAATGAATGTACTTTGTTGCCCTTGTTGACCATGCTATTCATGGAAGGGAAAGTATACATCATATTAAATTCCACCCTATAATATACAAAGAAAAGTACACTAATTCTTTATAGGTAAATACTAAGATATCCATCTTCAAAGTATTACAGGCATAGCCAGTATCCAGAGATTAGAATCAAACCCTGTACCTTGTGTCTGTGATACTAAAACCTTAACAGTTATGCCATTTCCCCAACTTGGATGAAATACATGCATGAATAAACCATTAATTCCAAATAAATAAGAAATACATTAACATTTTTGATTCATATAAAGTTATTTAATACACCTGAACAACCTGTGGAGTGGGTTCTTGATTTTAGAAGTGAACAAAGGTCAGTGGATATAATTACATGATCTGTGTAAAATCACACAATATGCAAACAGAGGTCGAGGAACTCAAATCCAGATCTCTTTAAGGGTAATGTTAAGTTCATTCAGAGCTGATTACTTTATGTTGCTGCTGGCCTTTATTTTTATATCAAGGTTGCAGTCAAGCTATGCTGTACCCATGTTCTTTACCAAAAGAGGGAGGGGAACTTACTTCAGGGTTCATGTAATTCTGCATGATCATTCAATACATTTTTGCCATTATATTCTTACTTTGCATCCTCTGTCATTGTGCTCCTTTTTTGCAGTTGATCTAGAAAATGGAGTTCACCTTTGTATATAAACTGTCATCTGTGATCATGCAATAAACTTCTTTAAGACCCACAGCAACCTACCTGGATCAATTTCCGTCCTTTTATGATGGACTATTTACATTATCATGAAACAGGGAGGAGAACATTTGCCTCTCTAGTCTGACTTCAGCATTAAGCATGCTGTAGCTGTCAATGTAGGTCTTACATATATAGTTATAAAAGCATTAGGGTTGGCTAAAATTATATTTATTTTCCTCCTTGTGATCTGCACCTCAGTAATAAGTATTTGTTGGTTTCCAGTTGGCCAGTTAGCATACATGAAACAATATACAGCACCTATTATGTAAAAACTACAAGAAAAACCTATCCAAGTTAGAGTTTTCTCTGTGTAATACCTTAAACCTCCTGTAACAGACCCCTATGGGACATGTGCAAATGACCCCTTAAGGACATCAAGTTTTTCGGCTGTACAGCTTCTGAATGTCCATGACTATTTACTTTTTCTTTTTAAGTCTTTGTGGATACATTCAGGCCAATGAAGCCAAACCCCACTACCTGTGGATATGCATGTCTTGGCCTTCTTATGATCTTGTCAGCAGAGCACAAGTGGACTGTTTGGCTATACTTTAGAAACACAGGGTATTTACATGCAGCTGATGTCTATAACCATTAAGGTATCTACAAAATATACCAACTAACATCCAAACCAAAGTATAAAGGTCACACAGACAAACCATTTAGGAAAAAACTACAAGAAAAACCTAGCCATCTAGAGTTTTCACAGTGTGATACTTTAAACCTGTTGTAATAGAGACCCATGGGATATATGCAAAAGACCCCTTAAGGACATCAAGTGTCTTAGCTATATGGCTTCTGAATGTCCGTGACTTTTTACTTTTTCTTTTTAAGCCTCTTTGGAAATATTTAGGCCAATAAAGTCAAACCCCACTAGCTGTAGACATGCATGTTTCGGCCGGGTGACAATCAGAAGGTTGTAGTGGGTTCGGTCGAACTTACTTTAGTTAAAGTCTGGAGGCCGAATGGTGACAATGTCGAACCTGACATTTTCGAAGTACGAATCTCAACCCCATCTCGACCCATGTTAAAGTTCATTCCGAGGTTTACGGCGAGTCATATTTTGACAATGTCAGAATTCGACATTCTCAGTTTCGTGGAAGTGGGTTGATGATCTATTCGATGGAGCCAGCTTCGACCTTGTGATGGTAAACCATTTCGTTCTAATTATGACTACATTGACACAGACATTTAAGGTATCACACAGTGAAAACTCTAGCTTGGCTAGATTTTTCTTGTAGTTTTACTAATTGGTTTGTCTGTATGACCTTTTTACTTTTTGGCTTGGATGTTAGTTGGGATATTTTGCAGACATCTTAATGGTTATAGATATCAGCTTGATGTAAAGACCCTGTGTTTCTAAAGTATAGACAAACAGTCCATTTATGCTGTATTGACAAGGTCATAAGAAGGTCAAAACATGCATGTCAACAGCTAGTGGGGTTTGCCTTTATTTGCCTGAATGTATCCACAAAGACTTGAAAAGAAAAAGAAAAAGTAAAAATTCATGGACATTCAGAAGCCATATAGCTGAAACTTTTGATGTCCCGCTTTGCAGCTATTATAAGCTATACTCTGAGGTAAAATTTAATTTTCACATTTTTTAGGCATATATAGGTGAGAAAGAAACGTAATCTACATTGCAAAAGCAAAAAAACTTCTGCCCTTCCTGTACTCATGGCATTGGACAAAAAAATGTGTGTGTAGCCTTTCCTAAACCATTTTTGGGGAAGGGAGTTACTTCTTTGCAATGACCTTCAACACGATATTGATATTTTTAAACAACATCAATTTTTTTTTTAAAACATTCATGCAGAGAAAGCCATTACAAGTCTGTAGCAAAAGCAAGACTCTTGGCTATAACCCTATAGTTAAACAGATTCAAGGAATGGCCAACATTGCAGTAAGATGTAACGATGGCTGGACTTGGCATATTATCCTTTTTATAATGCTGACATAACAACATAAATATTTTTTTTATTTCAAACAAAGTTTGAAGCATAGAATTATATTTTAATAGCAATAAAAGTCAAACACATTTAAATCTGGCCTTATCTTTCTAGATGCTGCTACACAGTGATATTAAATATAAACAGATAAAAGAAAAGATAATGTAAACTGCTTAAAGTATGTCATTTTGCCAAATAATGTGCTGAATAAACATATGACAAAGCTCTTAATTCATATTTTATTATTCTAAGTGCTATGTAAAAGTAAACAGTAATCCTTTAAAAATATGTAGTTACAGATTGAAGTTAACAAGGTTAACATATATTTTAGAAAGGATCATTTTTGTACAAAAGTTGCTGGCTTCTCCCCATTTGCTATATGTTCTCTTTCTCTGTCTCTCTCTCTCTCTCTCCCTTTCTTGCTTCCTGGCATTCTGAGATTCTCTGTTCCCTTTAGCCCTCGGCCTTGCAAAACACATCCTGTCACTGCTTTGATAAAGTGAAGCTGATATTCCTCCATCCATTATCTAGTCTATGTAAGAGCAGAAATCAGAAGTTCCGAAGGATGGAAATGTTTCATTTATCTTTTTGGCCTGGTGACTTTCATAAGTGGGTGCTCAAGTATTCTTAGAAAAAAAAACAGACAAGGCTATTTGGAGAGTTATGTCATGGGACAGGTAAATACTTTCATAACTGTGTGATGAGAAGCAGTACTGAATAGCGTAAGAATTACTGAGAATGCAAACAAACTGACATGTTTTTACATGCTAATTATGGCTGAGATATCAATGCTCATAATCATCCATTCAAACGTTTCAACAATTGGGTCTTGATTACCAAGGAAACCGTTGTCAACTGAATATTTTAATTACGTTCATATCTGGATCCTCACTGTTTTCTGCTGTGAATTGCTGTATCACACAGAGTTTGCTTTTCATAGACCTTTCATACACCTTGGCATGATAAAAAAAGAGAGGCACTGAAGTTACAGTAAACAGATGGATCAAAAAGTAGTTATGGTCAATAAAATTTGCTCCTTTAATGGGTGGATAGATATGCTTTAGAGACCCATAACAGCTATAATAATGTGAAAGTTTCATGTTACTGACAAAACAAACATATTTGCTTCATGGGATCTTGGTCATAATGGGAAATACATTGCCTGGTCCTTATTTTTAAGGTTGGCTTTGAGGTTGACTAGTATTTTATCTGAAGTTAAATATCTCTTTGCACAGCTTAAAGATTAAGATATGGAAAACAAACTTTCTTATAAAAATAAACCCATTAATTAATTGCAGTTGAAGCTTTGCATTCTCTGTGCTGTAAGCAACCTAAGTGCTTTAATGTAAATGTCTTCATTTATGTTACCTAGCACTACTGATTTATAATTTAATTATGTATGTTTTAAAGAGGTCCTTGGTTTGAGAACAACAGAGTTAGGAGACTGTTTATTTTCATATGGCATGTGGTGCTTGGAGGTGATTATTTCTGGACAACCCTCATTTGAAGGAAGAGGCTGGGATTCTACTATATGTTTACATTATCTTTTATTGGGTTATGTTTGCATTGGATTAACAGGTTTTGCAGTACATTCAGACAAAAGAAGGTACCAAGAAATGTGAAATAAATGATTATATTAGTATGCATATTTCTAAGTAAAATTTGATGCCATCTTCACATATTTTACCATTTGAAAGCAATTCTTTAGTCTGAAGAGAGAGAAATATTTCAGATGTCCCATTTTGCTGTTGGTTGTATATCATGGCTGTGGTACTTGCCTGGTGACATCTTAGGAATAATTAACTTTGGGTTTATAAGCAGATGTATGATAATGTTGAAATATGTTTTTGGTGACTGAGTTAACTGCAAGTGCCAGTTTCCTCAAGGTGCGTGAAGGTTGTAGGGGCTTAACCATCTATGAAATGTGTTTTTTAACTACTGTATGAAAGTCCTTTCAAAAGTTTTCATGCATCTGTGGCTCTGACAGATTGAATATTGATTACATGTTATTTTCTGGTAAAATACTTAATATGCCCAGTAGCTGGTACTATTTTTTCATGACGTGTAATCTGATAAGAAATGGACTAGTGTTTATAAAGGACTAATTTATTTTTTTTATTTAGTATTCTGAGTATTTATCAAGACAAATTGAAATGTTGCTGAAGTTCTCTTAAGTATTATTGTTTCATTATCTTGCTAAGGGTTCAAATTATTAGGGAAAGGAGAATGTTAATAGTGACAGGCATGCTGGGTAGCATCCAGAGTCGCAGATATAATGCCACTTTGGAGATAATTTGATTTCACTTGTAATGAGACTGACACAGTAAAGTCCAGCTGGCAGAAGAGCTGCCATACTTTAGGGCAAGTAGTTGTTAGATGCCAACAACCTGAATGAAGTACACATAAATATGTACCTGTATGTGCCAGTACCCTTGAAGAAGAGGAGGAACCATGAAAAAAAAATGCTCTCCTGCCAGCACATGCCAACACATGAGCACAGAGAGAGAGACAATAAATTGGTTCAGGGTCTGTATAATTGGTGGAAGTTTTTGAGAAATAGGGCTACACTTAATGTCCTGATCCAGACATAACTGTGAAAAGGTAAGTGAAGGACCATGTAAAATCATGCAAAACAGAAGAATATCACCACTGAAAATTAAAAAAAGTAACACTTGGATTTTCATTGCGACATATTTGAACTCTGTCATTACACTTGAATTTTATTGATTGTTCTCTTATAGCCAGCTCTACACATGCTTTAAAAAGAGAAGTAAAATAAAGTGAAACCTTGAGAAAAAAATGAATGTCTTCTGGACTCTGTCAGAATAAATAAATCCAACACATTAACAATAAATTCACTGCCTATTGGACTAACAAGTTATGTTGTGACAGAATTCCATCTCATCCTCTCTTACTCTGACTAGTATCGTATACATTATTTCTGAAACATTCTCCATAGGAAATGAGTTACAGAAGCCATCGGCTGACATTAATGTTTTGTCTGTGTAAGTTATACAAGAGACACTGGTGTAGAATGTGATATGAGGTAAGCAGCAAACTTCAATATGTACTGCAAAATCAGTATGAGCATGTAGGCAGCAAAATTAATGTTACTGATACTTTCACTTAAGTACCAGTGTGACTTTCTAGTACATATTCAGAAATATGATAATATTAGAAAAAGTCATATGATGGAGGACAAATTTAAGTGTAAACTTTATACTATACTTATGTGTAGTGATACTGAAAAACCTTTGGGAATATGCACTATGGAGATTTCAAACTAAAGCAGTCTACTGTGATTTCCTGATAACTGACTGACCAAATATGTCTAGTACACTGACTGCAATGTCTCACAGTCCCACATGACTTACACGGGATATTTTTGCATGCGGGTTCCATCCACTGATGTGGGGGCTTTGTCTCACCCTTAATATCTAAATGTAGTGCACTTAAGATTCTGTTAACTTAGAGCAAAGCATGTATCTCTATATTTTCCAAATGTCTGTGAGCTCCTAGCTGGTATATATTAAAGATTGGAGGTATGGGGGGAAATCTGCCACACTGAGGGGCAGTTTCATAGGTAAGTCCTAGGCTAACTGTGATTACAGGACATTTTAAGTCTAGCCAATTTCCCTTCAAAGGTGAGGTATACTCCCCTGAAAAATCCATAAAGTACACATTGGGGGTATGGGAGGTGTACTGGTATGGAAAAAACTATTTTTTTTGTAAAATATTATTTACCTCATAAACTGGGCAGTGGTAGGCTGGACTACTGCATGCTAGGATACATGTTAGTAAATCAATAAAGACCAATTTAGGGCCACTGAAGATGTAGCTTTCTGCTTTCCTTGAATACACTCAGATGTTTTGTAACCTAAAAACTAGAACCTATATACACATGAAAACAGGCTTCTCTGTAGCTGAGTCAACATCTATTGCTAAGGTAACAAAGCACGGATGCCCTTTGTCTCCTCTTTTCTTTGACTCAGTTGTTTAAGTCCTTACACTAAATGATGGAGGTAGAAATAGGAAGGAGAGTAAATGGAATGGATTTGGACTTACTGCTCCTGCTGATGACTTTGCATTTTACATAGCAAATGCTGCCCAATAAGCAGAATCCTGTTTGCTATAATAATGACTGTAATAGTAAAACATGGTGGTGCTGCGGTAGTGTTGTCCCCTCACAGTAAGACGTTGTCCTGTTCGATTCTCAGCTAGAGCGTCTTCTGTGTGGACACATGCGTGAATGGGTGTACCTTCGTTGAAGGTTGTGCATCAGGGCCGGCAACTTGGCACGTAAAAATCTACTGCCAATCATTAGCGGACTGGAGTTCCGCTGTGGCGACCCCTAACCGGGAAAAGCCGAAAGACACAGCAACAAATAGTAAAACATGTGTGTGTTTAGCTTAAGGAAGGACAATTTTAAATAAAAATAAAGCAGAAATTCCTTAGATTGTGGTATATGTGGATGATATTGTTCTTACACCCAGGAATATTAAATGTTTGAAAGAAGTGGTAGTGGAAGTAAAAAAATATTTGGGTTTTACAGGATTGGAAATGGGTAGAGAAAAAAATAAAGATTCAGGAGACATAACAAGGAAATGTCAATAGTATTTCTGTAGATTGGAGATCAAGATTTTAGGAGTTATTTTGGGGAAACAAGAAGTGATGAAAAAGCAGTGGGATATCTTATTAATTGAAATTCAAGATATGGCTAGATTGCGGTATTCTTTTGGGGTGAGTTCTAGTAAAAAGAATATCTAATAAACTCTATGATTATGGGGAAAGTACAGTTGTGCAAGTTATACTTACCATAACAGTAGATATTCAGATGACCACTGCTGCAGTAGCCTTAGCTACACAGGTTATATCCTGCACCTTCCATGCACCCAAACTGTCAAGCAGCTCTAGCTGAGCTTACTAAATGACAAGTTTGGGCACAAAGCACTTCAGAGCTTTTCTGCCAGCAGAAGGGAGGGAGGCTGAGGCCTGAAAGGACTGAATGGACAAGGCTAGGAATAACAAAAAAAAGAAATGCCTACACCCTGACGTAAAAAACACACCAAATAACAAGGGGGGTGGAGGGAGGGAGTGGCTACTGCAGCAGTGATCATTTGAACATCTACTGCTACGGTAAGTTCAGTTTACACAACTGTACTATGGTTATCATGTTGATCACTGCTGCAGCAGCCTTAGCTGTATGGGTAGATTACCACAGCTAACTATATTTGGGAGGTGGAAGGAGAAAGGTCCAGGAGTCCCTGGACAATGGTACTAGCAAAGCATGATCTAGACCTAGAGAAGGAATCCAGCTTACTGTGCTTTGTAAAAGTATGCACAGAGGACCAAGTAGCAGCTTCTAGAATATTTCTAGAATACAGCCCCTTTCCAAAAAAGCCATAGAAAAAGCCAAGCTTCTTGGAGAGTGGGCCTTGACTCTGCCTGGAATATATTTGTCATGGTGAATATAACAAAA
Source organism: Protopterus annectens (assembly GCF_019279795.1). Lineage (NCBI taxonomy): Eukaryota > Metazoa > Chordata > Ceratodontiformes > Protopteridae > Protopterus > Protopterus annectens. Next base: position 14,557,742 of record NC_056748.1, read on the forward strand.
GGTAATAGCCTTAGACAACCATTTGGAAATAGTCTGTTTTGACACCGGTTGCCTTTTCTTCTTAGCTTCACAAGAAATGAACAATTGATCTGATGATCTGTGGACATCCAAGGTATGGAGTATCCTTTCTCCCTCATTTTTAGGTTCAGGAAAGAAAACAGGGAGATGGATAGTTTAACGTAAATTAAACCCGGACACTGCTTTAGGCATAAAGGAAGGATTAGTTCTCAAAGAAACCTTGTCCTTGTAGAAAATGAGGTAGGGTTGACCATAAGAGCTTTCAACTCACATATCCTTCTTGCAGAGGTTAGAGCAATCAATAAAACTGTGTTCTATGTTAAGAACCTCAAATCAGCCTGATTGCCTGGTTCAAATGGAGCAAGTGTTAATTTTCTAACACAAAATTAGGATCTCAAGGAAGGGCCACCAATTTCCTTAGAGGCCTCTTATGTAAACTCCTTTCAAGAACATTTTGACATGTGACTGCCTTGAAAGAGGAGGATCCATGGGCAGACATGGTGAAATTGCTGATAAATAAACCTTGAGAGAGGAGTAAGAAAAGCCATAGGATAGTAACTCACACAAATATTGTAAAACCAGAGAACAAGTAGACCTGAATGGGTGCTGGTTACATTGCTGGAACCAACTAGAAAACCTTTCCATTTGCTAATATATGACGTTCTAATAACAGGCTTTCTTGTTTCCATTAGTACCTGCTGTACATCCTCAGAAGACAGGTGCATAAAATGAATTAAGACACTATTATCCAAGCAGTCAATTGAAGATGATTGATATCTGGGTATATCAAACATCCCTGTTCTTGTGTGAGTAAACCCATTCTGAGTGGAAGGTTGTAGTAATTGCTCCTGCTCATTTCCAGAAGAAGAGGAAACCACAGTTGCCTGGGCCAGAAGGGAGTCACTACAATAATTTTGGGGGGTTCCTTCTGAATCTTCAGAAGTATTCTAGATTTTAGTGGAAAGGATGGAAATGCAGAGCATTTCTGTCCAAAGAAAAGAAAAAGCATCGGTCTTCCAGGTCTTCTTGCATGGAGTCCTGGAACAGAATTTTTCCAGTTGATTTTTTAGAGAGGAGATAAAGAGATCTGCTTGAGGAACTTCCAACAGATGGATCAAATCTAGAAAGACACGTGGATTTATTTTGCATTCGTGAGAGTCTGCTCTGTTCCTGCTCAGTTTGTCTGCCAAATAATTTTGCACTGAACGAATGTAGGATGGCTGTAGAATGAGATTGTATTGTGAAGCTATATCCCAAACTAACATGGCTAGGCTGTAAAGGGGGTATGACCTGTTCCCCCTTGCTTGTTGATGTACCACATCACTCTGGGATTGTCAGTAACAACGTAAAAAGTCCTGGGGACCAAAGATGGTTCAGAGAGTTGAATGCCTTGATCAGGGCAAGCATCTCCTTGATATTTAAGTGCTTGTGTCTGTCCTTGGTCTGCCACACTCCCTGCACTTTTATCCCTCCTGAAACTGCTCCCCAAGTAAAGTCTGAAGAATCTCACTGCACTGGAGCAGGGAGGGAGAATGGGAGACCTTGCTTTAAGGATATCTGTTGTCTCCACCAAGGGATTTGTCTTCTGACAAACTCCAGTACTGGGATATGAAAAGATAAAGGGTGTTGATGGGACTAAAGAGATTTCAGACACCACTGTATCTTTCTCGTGTGGAGTCTTGCCAGGGGTATCATGGGAATCATAGATGCCACAAGACCCAAAATCCTGAGGTATTCCCACACAGTGACTGAAGTCTGAGTGGAAAACCTTAGAAATAGATCTAAATAAAGTGCTATTTTTTTCCTGTGGAAGAAAAGCTCTTTGAACTCAGGTGTCTAGTTTTCATCTGAGGGACAAAATCCTGTATGAGGGAGTCAAGAAAAACGTTTGAATGTTCTGTTGGAATCCCAGCTTGTGTAAGAGATTTATCATTTGAAAGAGAGGGCTTCATGACATTTTGAAAAAGACTCTGCAAAGATAAGCAATCAATTTAAATATAGAAAAATATGGATACCCTGAAGCCTGAAATGAGCTATAACTGGAGATACACACTTTGGTTCATAGGTTCATATTAAGCTAACTGCCCTTGTGAGCCATTTTAAGCCTAGCCAATTATCCCTTGTGAGACTCAAACCCTGCACCTTGTGTTTGTAAGGCAAACACCTTAACCATTAGGCCACCCTTCCAACCCCATTCATTCTTGTTGCAGTGCATAGTCCAAAGGGTAAGGCAGAAAACTGATAATGTGATCCAGACACACAAAACCTTAAGAAACATCTGAAGCCTAGATGACTAGGGATCTGATAAACATCTTTTAACACTAGTGTTACCAGGAAACTTGAAAGAGGAAGAAGAGGCAATAGGTTATGAAGTGACATCTTCTTGAATCTGGGCACTATTACAAACAAGTTTAGGAAAGAAAGATCCAGAACTGGTCTCTAAACATGTTTTTCTTTGGGAATAGGAATTAGGAACATCCTTGAATAAAACCCCTTCCCCTGGAAAGGAGGAACTGGTTCTTTCACTGCTTGGGACAGCATGTGATGAAGAACAGGTGGAAACAAAACAGTCTGGTCTACAGGATGAGGAATGAACCCCTGGAAAGGATGGATTTCCTCCCACTGAAACTTGTAACCCCATAAGAAAGATTTGCAGAATGGATTGGTCTGAAACAATCTGTTGACAAAGAGAAAAATGGAGATTCATACTTTCTGGAAGAGAAAGAGAGCCAGGTTGTGATGGGGTCACAAGGTCTCTTGAATAGTAACTCACACTTCTTGGAGTGTCCTTGTTTTTGGAAGGTTTGAGACTTCTTTTTGGAACCTCCTTGTTACTTCTCCTTAAACATCTGTTTACCTGAATTCTGTTGAGACTGTTTATTCTGTTTTTTTGCAGAAACTGGATGAGGAGAAAGAAAATCTCTTGAACAGCATTGAAAAGGAGGGCTGAAAAATCTTCAAGATTCCCTGGAACAGCTTGCCACTTTCATCACACCTTTTCATCACCTCTGCAGCAGGGGAACCAAACACTAAATCTCTATCCAAGGGAGAATTTTAAAATCTCATTGTTAACATCATCTGTAAGGTTTTGTGAATGCAGCCAAGCAAACCTCCTTAAAACAGTACCAGTGGCCATAGCCCTGGAAGATGTATCAACAGAGTCACACACACACTGCAAATAATGAGCAGTGACTTGTGCAACAGAAGAAACTAAGTTATTTAAAGCAGATTTTTCTTCACAAGAAGAAACTATAAATAAAGCATTCCTCATACTCTCACAATATGTCAGAATAAAGTTTAACATATGAGCCTGGAAATTCAAAATTCTGGAATTCAAAGTTGCAGACGTATGCACTTTTCCCCCATACCTATCAATAATTGTCCCATCCCTCTTAGAAAGAGTATGATTAGAATTAACTAAGTGCTTAGTAGCAGAAGAAGGCTACAGCTGCTGGGTCAGGTTTGGGAATAGTGTATAAAAATGTAAAAGACCAAGGAACGTTATACAGCTCATCTGCCTTTTTAAGGTCAGCTGGCTGACTATCAGGAAACTTCGAGGCAGTAAGACACTCATCTCCTAAAGCAGACAGGACAGGAGGAGTAGGTGTAGGTTCTGGAAATTCCTTCTGTAACAACGCATAGTATTTTTTGAGGGACCTCAGTGTTGTCCTACTGAAAACACTGGGACATTCTAGCAGCAGACTCCCAGAAAGAGAAACCCCCCACAGAGAGAATCAGAAAGAGAGTTTTCCTCTGAGTCTGAATCAGAAACCTGAGGACAAAACCCAGAATATGTCTCTGAATGTTCCTGTTCAGATTCAGAACTCTAATCTGTTTAGGAAAGGAGGCATCCCTCCTTCTTTTACTGAAAACTACTCTACAAGAAGGAATAATAGCCTGAATCAAACCCCTAGAAAATCCCAGTAAAAATGCTGCTATCCAAAGAAATTTGAGGAGGACTATATACATGCATGGTTTTCAGTTTCTTTTTTACAGGAAAAATGAGGCCGGCCATATTACTAATGGCAGCCGTTGCTTCCCCTGGGATGGGCACAGCATTTTGACACAACAGGGAAACATTCCCTATTCCCTCTTCCAGGACTAACATGAGTGCTTCTCCCTTGACCACTGAAAGGGCCCCAGCAGCCGCAGAGGACGTGGCCAACCCCTGGTCCATAGTGGCTGTAGGTTCACACCAGAGGGATCCTGGGTAAAAGATGAGTGGTCTGAGGTGCAACAAATGATCACAGCAGAGTCACCTACCTGTGGCTGATGCAAATTGCTAGCTTGTTGTGGTGGCAAAAGCTGTTTGCTTAACTTTTTCTTTCTGTGGCTGGAAGAAGGACTGACCATGGGAGTGACAATCTGTTCTATGGTCAAGCTCCAAATGGTGCTGCTATTCTAGGAAAAACAAGCAACAATACCAGTAAACCTACCAGTCCCCAAAAATTACTTTTTTAGAGAAAAAACACAGTAAAAAGCACTTTCAAACACTACGGCAGCCCTACAACCTTTTAATAAACAAAATTTTGCCACAGAAAATAGTTTATCAGTTAGATAATACTACTTTTAATCTGACAGAAACAATGAGTGCTCCATTTAAAAGTATGTTACAGTCTTGAGACGATTCATTAAGACACAGCACTCCTAGCTTTAAAATAGCTTTCCAGAAGAGGAAAGTAATAAAAGATCAGTAAAAATAGTAAAAAATAAGAAAATGGAAGTTTTTCCCCCCAGCTAAGGAAAGCACAAGCCAACCGCCAATCCTCAAAAGCCACAGAGGAGCATACTCATGGGCGGCAGTAGAGCTCTGAAGGGCTTTGCGCTTTTTTCTTTTAGTCAGCTCAGCTCAAGCTGCCTGACAGCTTGTGTGCATGGAAGGTGCCTTGAAGCTTTCGAAGCTGGCTGGCTTGTTTTACCTTTGGCAGGATGTAACTCATAGAGCTAAGACTATTGCAGCAGTGGTCAATATGAAGAACATATTAAGTTACATAGAATTTTGTTTTAAGTTTTCTGCTTAAAAAATATTTTAAAGCTATATACATGACTAGAGGAGAATTGGGACAGTTTAATAGATTTTGAGGTTAAACATGAAGTCAGGGACCTCTACAATAAATTCTAGCAAGATAACTTAGGTAGTAGGTATCCATTTCTGAGCACAAGAATCACCTTGCTGAAAGCTAAGAAGATAACATAGTCTGAAGTACTAAATCTTTAGAATCAGTCATATGTCATTTTATGCATGGGCTTGGAAAAGGCACTGCCTGTACAACTGGAAGCATTATTTTTTAAACAAATGTGGGACTTGCTGCACATACAGAGACTTTTATCCATTATCCAAGGAAAATACATACATTCAGACTTTTAAGAACTGTTTACATCCAGACTTAGGACAAGGTCTTTGACCATAACCAGACTATTTCCTGTTCGGAAAATGAAATGTATGCCAAGAAATTTACTTTATGAGCAAAGCCTGAAAGATGAATTTCTTGAAATCCATTTAGGAAAAAAGCATACGCTGGTATAACTGAGACTTGACTGCAATGTTTTACATTACATAGAAAGTTTTAGTTGTGATACTATGCATTAAACATGGCCTGACAAAGTGGTGTGTAACATCTTTAGAAGTTGCTGTTTTATTAGTGGTGTACTTCACTTCTGCCATTTGTGTGGCAGTGAGATGTATATTACAGCTTTTAAAGCTGTTAGTTTTTTGCAGGTGCATTTGCTTAGTTTGTATGCGGCAGCACAATATTCACTTAGTCTTATAACTGCCAGGTTCATACATTAATGACCTCACTATAAAAAGCTTGTTATAGCAAGATTCTTGGATATGCATCTCACACTAATAAGGTTGTATTTTTCTATTTTTTGGAACATATTCTGTTACTTGATGTGCCAGCAATTTTAAGTGAGATTTGTGCTAGAGGAAATCTGTTCTGTCATTACATATCTTATTTAACTTAATCTACTCTGGAAAGAGATTTTTCCAATACCAGCTGTCTTTTTAAACAATGCATGTTTGTTTGTCTGAGAAAAATGTGCATTTGCATCTGTGTATTTCTGAAATTGAGTAACGGAACAGTTTAAGCAAAATAATTCACTATTTTACTGTATTAGTTTGTTACTGTTTGATCCTTTGAAAGTGCGCATATGCACTTGAAAGTGAATATAGTAAATCAGTATAATTTCAAAACATATTTGGCAAAAAGCATGGAAAATGCAGATGTTTAGAATTATTAAGCTGATTAGGATGGGGAAATAATTTATTTTAACTGCATGTCAATTGACTGAATGAGTGCTGTCTACCTGCCAGAAGATGTGACCACCTGCCTCCTGGTAGCATGTGTTTCTCCAGCATGGAAGGTCATGTTACAATCTGTGCACAAAGCTACCCTTCAGGCAGAAGGTGGCTGCTCTTCTTTTTGTTGTTGGGGTACAGTAATAAGGAACTAATGATGTAATTTTAAGCCTGAAAATAATCAAGGAGTAAAGCCAGCAAGTAGGGTTTTAGATGCTGATGTTAAACAAATCCAAATGCCCTCAGAAGAATGTGGCAATCATTGTAAAATTACCACCTAAAGCTAGATTCAGTGATTTTACAGCACTGTTGTATGATGAGGGCTGATTTATTACTGAGCAGAAAGCCATGCACCCCAGAATGGACACTAAGTGAAGGGAAACCATGCGCTGCTGTTGGAAGTCTGTTCCCCACCTAGGATTGCAGTGGAGTGCCCTGACTGGTCAACAGCAAAAGGAGAGCTGCTTCAATGCAATGCCAGAGAAGAGGTGGGAACCTCCATGACACTAGAAAAGGTCAAATGGGTTGAGATGGTTGCACTGAAGTTGCAGTAACTTTCTTTGAAAGAATGTTTTAGGGCAGAATCATATATGTTGGAAATAGTCTGTTCACAAACCAATGGATACTGCATAATAGAGGACAATGAAACAAAAAGCTGGACAAATATATCTATACTTTGTTGACCAGGTTATTCCCATGACAACAATGGCATTTTTTCAGAGGAGGCCCGAGGTGGTATTTTTACTAATTAGGGGATATTTGGTCATGGGGCGGCCACGGTGGTGCAGAGGTTAGCATCGCCATCTCACAGCAAGAGGTTCTCTGGTTCAATCCTCAGCTGGGGAGCCTTCTGTGTGGAATCTCCATGTCCTCGCTGTGGTCGTGTGGGTTTCCTCTGAGTGCTCTGGTTTCCTCCCACATCCCAAAGGCATGATGTAGGTGGATTGGACACTCTAAATTGGCCTTAGGCATGAGTGCATGCATGTGTGTGCCTTCTGTGAAAGGTTGGGTGCCGGGCGGGCAACTCAACACCGTAAAAACTCCACTGCCAATCATGAACGGACAGGTGATCCACTGTGGTGACCCCTAACCAGGAAAAGCCAAACGGAGAAGAAGGGGATATTTGGTCATGGCAATGGGAGCTTCCCCTACTCTTTTTTCAGTAAATGCTGTGTGATCTTTTACATCCATCTGAGGTACCACTAACTCAGGCAGGTGGAGCTTCAGTTTAATATGTCATCTGACGTAGGACACGCTCAAGTGTGCAGCACCCCCCCCCCCCATTTCTGCTGCACTGTAGTGTCAGAACTGGAAAATGTTGCTCTATCAGTTTTATCTTGACAGTCCATAAACTTTAATAAGTAATCTAAACTCTGTTACTTACAGTGGCACAGTAGTATGCATGCAAACACAAAAATGACCAATTAGACTTGAAAATCTTTATTGCACTAAAACTCAAAAGTGCTACAACAGACAGTGTTCCAAAAAGTTTGTAACTGTTGTTGTTTATTCATTCATGTACATAACCAAAGCGCTTATACGCTTCTGGAAAGCTCATTGGAGAGATATGAAATAAGGGGAGGGCAAATCTAGATTGCGCATGAAACCAGCTGCATGTACTTCAAACCCGACCTTTCTTTGAATAAATTGTATTAGTAGATAAGATTCAGCAATACTCTTAGCATTAATACAGCTGCCACAGAAATTCTTTCAAAAGACAAGAAAAGATGAATGAATAAGAAATCTGAATATTTATGTCATAAGAGATTCAGCTTTGTCATTAGTAATTGGAACAACACTGGCGTTCAGGTCCCTGTGACCTTGAACTGGACAATGCAGCTCTTCTTGCAGTCAGATGAAGCATTTGGTAGTTTAATTTTGGACTGCTAAGTCAAAGCCTATTGAATCATTCTTAATACATTGAGTAGATTTCCAGTGAAATGATTTATAAATTAGCTCTGATATTCGATAACATTGGAAGTAGTGAAATTAGCCAGGTGAGTACAGGGCTGGAGTCCTGTATATGACAGATGTGGAGGACTTTGCCTCCTCACATAATACTGCTTTGTTGACAGGAGGTTTGATCTGCCAGGCAGGAGAAAAAGGGCTTGAAACTAAGGAGTCCATAAAGCACTGGAGAACTATATAGATAAAAATATGAATTAGCATTTATTCTTAGGACTTTCATAACTTGATGTGTTCATTGTACCAGACATGCACCAACCAGTTGTGGGACTCACCTGTTTTCCTTAGTCTGGGTGACCTAAGGTAACTTGCTGTTAGGCATTGCCCCTTGGCAGTAAAAGGCTTTCCCTGTAATTCAGATCCACTCACAGGATTGCGCTTCTCCTAACCACAGAAATGATATCTGCCTTATCTATTCTTCATATAATTGCATGCATCTAAATTTCATTATTGGTGTCCTTAGTTATATTAAAATAAGAAACAGATGATCTGCTGTGGCGACCCCTAACGGGCGCAGCCGAAAGAAGAAGTGTCCTTAGTTATATTCTGCATCTTATACCTCTGACTGACTTTACATATCAGTGGTACTTCATTTCCTTTTTGATTATTACATAATTAGAATTAACTAATAAGACACATCTTCTCCACTTACTTCTAGTAATTAACTCCACCTCTGCCTTCCTAAGCTTCATACTACATACTACAATTCAGTTTTTCCTCTGCTTTATAACCACTGAAATTTCAAATATTTCTCCAAGTATCATGTCTCTTCCTGCTGCTACTAACATCCTATCTAACAAACTATCATTGTATACTTTTGTCTCTGTACACTTCTCCTACTGCAATTTATTCAGCACACTATGAAATTAGGAATAGCTATAGCTCCCCATCTTTTTAATCGCTCACCTTGCCTTTATTTTAAGCACAAAATACTTGACTACCACCACTCTGCTCAAAAAATAAAATTCATACAGATCCTTCTAAAATAGTACACTACCTCTGAAAAAACACCTCTACAAAATTGTGACATAACTAACATTTCTTCATCTACCACTCAAACTATACCTCTTCCCAGCTGTTCTATTTTACCATTGAACCACCATCTATCCATACTAATATAACTAGCACATCCAACCTCCACCCTAATATTCTCCCACTTGTCTTCCAAAAAAAATTAATATTTTCACTATAAGCTTCTGTAGCATTTGTAACAAAATCACAGAACTACATGCCAGGGTATCACATCCTTGCCATCACAGAAAACTGGCTTAATTCTGAAAGACACAGCAATCAAAGAAACAGCAGTAAAAGAGAATAGAATTTACCCTAACAAATTTAAGTATAATCCTTGGTTCATAGGATCATAGGATAGTAAGTTACTAGGCTATTGGGCCTGAGGCCCTTATGAGCCTAACCAAGAGTTTAGCCCATGTTTAGACAAGTCAGCACCTGATGTCCCTGTCCAGCAGGGATACAGGTGGAATCCCAGGGATATAATTTCTGTTTCTCATTTGATTATCCAGGTTGTGCTTAAAATGGGATAATGAGGTACTCTGCTTGATGTGGAGAGGGTCTATAACACAGATGGGGGAGTCTCTGTGACACAAATCCATCCTGCCAACAAGTCCTGTTGATGTCTCAGACCAGGCTGAGGTCACGCATGTGGGTTACTCGAGTGGAGTCTGACTTGTGGATATGCAGCAGTCCCATCAAGGCAGGGTCTGAGATTGTTTTGAATGCCAGTTAGAGGTCACCTCTGAGGAGTCTATATGAAACTGAGTAGAGGGACAGGGCTTTTACCCTATCTATGTATGGTAGATATTTGAAGCCCTGGATTCTCCTAGTGAGGAACATCTGTGGTCTTTCCAGCTGTTGCATATGCTTTGTGAGGTACATGCTGAAAGGCGTGTTGTACTCAATAATGTGCCTTATAAGGGAAGAATACAGGGATGTTATGACCTCCTTGTCGGTGGATGAGATACCCTTACTTATGAGGTGGGCCATGTAGAAAGCTTTCCATACAATGGAAGCAACATGGCGGACAAAAGATTGCTATCAACCTGGGTGCTCATATCCCTCATGAGTGATTGTGTGGTTAGGATGTTGTTGTGATAATTTGTGGGGACATCACTCTCCCCAAATGGGATGATGATGCATTTTTTGATATTCAGCTTGAGGCCATGTTTCTGGCACCAGTCCTTTGTTTGGGTGAGACCCTCTTGGAGGATGTCCACATTACTAGGGGAATTGATGACAATGCCTAGTTTGCAGTCATCTGCAAACTTAGTCAACCATAGCCTACTGGTTTTGGCCTGCACCTCAGAAAAGTATATCCCAAATAACAGAGGCCCCAAGACTGATCCCTGGGGTACGCAACTTGTTAAGGGTCTACTGCTTGAGGTGGCTTCCCCTATTTTGACTAGGTGGGTTCTATCAATGAGCCAGTTTGCTACCTATCTGGTAACATAAGGATTGATGCCTAGTTGAGAGAGTTTATCTTTTATGCCCGACTGGGAAATAATGTCAAAGGCTTTGGCCAGGTCAAGGTAGATGGTCTGTACCATCTTCCCCTCATCCATGTCTCTGGTGACTGTCTCAAAGAAGTTGACCAAATTTAACAGACATGACCTCCCCTTGATAAAGCCAAACTGTGTGGGATCAAGTGTTTGGAGGTTGCCAATGTCCTTGTTAATGAGGTCCATGATAATCTGTTCCAAGGCCTTGCAGATTAGGCTAGTTAGGCTGATGGGTCTATAATTTCCTGGACTGGTGGACACTCAACCTTTGTGCAAAGGGATGACAGTGGCTGTCCTTCACTCAGCTGGGACAAAGTCGGTACTCAGGCTTTGGTTGAATAAGGCATCTAATGGTGCGGCAAGTTCCTACCTGAGTGCATGTAGGATGCAGCCTGGGATGTTATCAGGTCCCATGGAAGCTGTATTTTTTGCCTTTGAGAGGGCAATGATGACCTGTTCCCTAAATTTTAGGGGGAAGGGGGCAAGTACTGTGGATTTCCAAATTTGCTGATGGGGGACAGAGGGGTGAAGTTTTCGATGAACCTGTCAGCCAGCAGGTTGGCTCTATCTACAGCATTTGTGTATGTGGTTGTCCTTGACCACCAGTTCTGAGCAGATCTGGGTGCTTCCTTTGAGATTGTGGACATATGTGAAGAAGGCCTCTAGTAGATGTGGCTAATATGGACTCGAAGTTTGCTTTGGAGGATTTTACTAGTGCACTTATTTGCTTGTTCAGGCTAAAGAGAGATTGCTTCCAATTGGTATCCTGCTCCTTTTTGGTCCTGGACAACAATTTTTTCCTTTTGTTATAGACTTTGTTTATTGCAGATGTCTGCCAGACAGGTTTATTCTTCATTATGGAGGATGATTTTGTCCTGTTGGTATTCCTGATACAATGCATCTATATAAATGTTTGTATAGCACTTTGGTGTAGATTAGGACATTGGTACCAGTTGCTACAGAGGAGTAGGGGGCTGAGAAGCTGTTTATACCATCCCTCAGGAGGTTTTAATCAGCTTTGGAAAAGTTTTTTTGTTTGACCCTAGCCAGATGGGGGTTGGGGGAGATGGTGGCTTTGAAAGTGACCACTTTATGGTCGGATCTTACCAGGGAGGATGATGCTGTAGGGATGCTGTAGTAGTTACATATGTTGGTTAATGCCAAGTCCAAGATATTATTACCTCTTCTGGGGGTATAAGCTAGCTGTTAAAAGGTGTTTGCATTGACAAAATTGTGGAATCTCTGGGCATTTGTGTTCTGGCACAAGTAGGTCTTCCAATCTATGCTTGGGTAGTTAAAGTAGTCCAAGATCAAAGTAAAGGGTTGAATCTTGATAGATATGAAGAGGTCCAGATAGGTGGAGTGGGCATCTTGAGTAAAATTTGGAGGCCTGTAGCTACCTATGATTTGAATAGGGGTCTTGTCAATGGTTAACTGCACCTGGAATGTTTCCTGTACATCATACTGTTTAACCAGCCTGGAGGTGTGTATGTCTTTAATATGTTTTGAAACTCCACCTCCTTTGGCTTTACTGCCCACAGTTTGGGGTCTGAATGTATGATAAGAAGAGTAACCAGGTAAGGCTGGGATGCTCTCCACAGCTTTGAACCAGGTTTCTGTGACTGTACAAATGTCAGCATCTTCCAGGGTTAAGAAAGCTTGCAATTAGTGCAGTTTCATGATTAGACTCCTAGCATTTAGCAGCATGACCTTTAATTTGCGTTTTGTTGAAATTTTTGTGTTGGTAGTTTTGACTTCATCACTTTTACAAAAAAAAGACACTATGGGGGAGGCAAGAGCCTTTGCCAGAAGCCTGAAGCCCAAGTGAGACAGATGCAGGCCATCTCTGGCAAAGCATTGTGGTCTGTCGATCATACCTTCCAAGGCTGTCAGATACTGGATCCCCCCTGGAATGACACCAGAAACTAAGCCAATTGTTCAAGTCAATAATTTTCTGTTTGTACTGAGGCATCATTCTGGGTGACAGTAGAATGCTGCTTAAGGCTAGGGATATACCTGCCTGGGACACGTATTCAGCGAGCTCAATCATGTTTCTCTTCATATAGTCCAGGGAGGTATGTCTCAAATCATTCACGCCAACATAGACTATGACAGAGTCATAACAGTATCTGTTGTTGAGAGACTTGAGTGTGTATGTGTTATGGCGGATTCTGGCACTTGACAGACAGGTAATCGTGATTTTCTCCTTATCCAGCCTGGTGAGAGGCACATCTGTGTGTCTTACAATGGAGTCTCCTATGACTAATATGTTTGGTTTATAGTTAAGCCTTAGTGGCTGTGAGATACAGGTGTGTGGACTATGTGCGCTATGTGGTGTGGAGGGTTGTGGAGTTTGCGTGTGTTTCTACCTTGGACGTCTCCTTTGTTTGGGTATGTTTTTGTTGAGAACCTCTGCATATGTGAGTGTGTGTTGTGTAGGTGTGGGTGGTCTTTGAGGTGTAGTGATTGTGTTGACAACCTTCTCAGTGTCAGATATACTGGCTTGTGAGGGAGAGAGCATAGACTATAGGTTCCTAATGTAATTGCATCTCTCACAAATTGTGTTCCTAGGTGGTAGTAGCAGATGGTTGTCCGTGTACATAAGGCAGTTGCTACACTTTCTCAGGATGCCCATATCAACCAGACTGGCAGGAGAAACCGTAGGAAATTGTCCATCCATATTTGTCAGAATCTGAGGGAGAAAGTCTAGGGAGAGCTAAGGAGTAGGCTTAAAGCCCAACTGCTTAAACTAAAACTAAGAGGCTTACAATAACACAGATTAAACAGGCTATAAAAAAGCAGTAATAACTTCAGCAGAAAAGATGCAATTGAACACTTGAGAGAACAAGTAGCTGAAAAAGCAAGATGAAATAATGGAGCAGGAGGAGGAAACACAAATACAGTAAAAGCAGCTGAATAAAGTGTTTTTTTTGAAGCCCCAAATGAAACATTTTCATCTTAAACATAAATAATTTCATCTGTTTTAGCATTTTTATACATGTCTTGTATTAATTACTATTAATTTGGTCTCAGGCATTTATTTTATTTATTTATTTTTTGCATTTGATAACTGTGAAAGTCCACTGGGCCTGGAATGAGCCCATTTTCAGTAGAGGCCCAGGGAGAAAAGCTCCACATTACATACAAAGATAAATATTAATACACATCAAAGTAAAGGTCACAAAATTACATACAAATAAACTATTAATTTGCATAACAGAGGACATCAGGCAGTACTATTACATTGAATGATACTAATAACAAAAAACAATAGTGAAAAAAAGTTACAATCATGGAAAAATAGAAGTAGTAAATGGCATATGTTCAAATAACACGAGTGAAATAAATCTACAAGATTCATACTGTGCATTCAAATAACGCATGAGTGCACTATATCTATGAGGCTAATTGCCATGGGGACTTGAAGGGTTAGGGAAGGAAAGTCTTAAGTGACAGGGAAGCAGTGAGTAGGCAGAGTGAAGGGAAAGAAGTGATAGAGGTATAACAGTGGGGAGATAAATCAGGAGTTGGGGTACAGAAGCATAACCAATGTGAGGAGAGATGTAGTTTGAGGGATTTTTTAAAGGAGGCAGGATTGCTGATAGTTCTGAGTGAAGGGGGGATTATTCATAGATTAGTACTAGGCTAACTGCCCTTGTGGGCCATTTTAAGACAAGCAAGTTACTATACGTGAGAATCAAACCCTGTACCTTGTATCTGTAAGGTAAACACCTTAACCATTATGCTAATCTCCCAACACAAAAGCTCTTTAGAAATGTTCCCTACATTATGTGTGAAAAAATCACTCTCCCACACAAAACTGCAGAGTGAAAAGCATTAACCAAGAAATCAGAGTTTATATTTCCCAGAAAACAGCAATTTTCTAAGCAACCCTAGAGAAAGGGCAAGCAATTCCATTCCAGTGTTCTGCAGATGACACGGGCTACAGACTTGAACCTTGGCAAAGGACACAGGTCTGTAACATCAGGAAGCTGATAAGCAGCAATTCACCACCGCTCTTTCCAAAACACGGATAGTCACAAGTGAGTGTTGGCCTGCCCAAAGCCTGTTTGTATTGCCTGGTCAAGTTCCTAGGCTCATAACTTGTTACTAGGCTAAGTGACCACTAGGGCCCTGCCAAGCTTAGCCACACACCCTAAACCATTTGTGTCCCAAGTATCATATGGGAGTGCCACATTAGTAAGTAGGTAGCTAAGGATTTGGATTGGGGTGTTAGGCGGGATAATACTTTTTTTATTAACTACCTCTGGCCATAAGAGACATGGGGGCCAAACAGAGGGCAAAATGTATGATTTCCCAACAAACTATCAAGGTTTTGTTTGACTAGGGTTAGGGATGAACTCTGTTTTACATGGACAGAAAGCCTATTTCATAGTGTGAGGATTCTTTGGGACACATTACCTGTCTTCTCCTGCATGTTCTGTTTGTCACAAGTAAAAGTTCAGACCCCTGGATCTAGTATTTCTGTTTGTTTTGTGTATGTACAACAGATTCCATCAGGGCTGGGTCTAAGGAAAAGTCCCATAAACTAGGCAAAGATCTCCACTCAGCAGCTTGTAGGAGAATGAATACGCAGACAGAGCCTTTAGGTGATTAGTGTAGGACAGGATATCAATTCCCTAAATTCTCCTGGTGAGAAACATTTGTGGGTGTTCCAGCTATTGCACGTGTCTGATTATATACATGCCAAAGAGGGGAATGTATTTAATGACAGGTCTGATAAAGGCAGAGTAGAGTAGAGTTGTACTATAACTTCCTTGTACTTGGATGCCATACCTTTACCAAAAAGATGGGCAATACAGAAGGATTTTCGGTACTTGTGTATTATCGCAACCACGTTCCATAAGTGGTCCGACATAAACATACACCAGTTTCGGCAAATGCCTCCATCAATATAATCAATGTGTTTGACAGCTGATGTTGGTTTTTATTAGACTGAGGAAGGCGTTTGCCAAACACATCTGAAAATAGTCCTATACAACTACTGATTTTTCTTCTACGAGTCCGGTTTAAATGAAGTGATGATATACTATGCTTTTCTTGTTTTTTTACCTGCTAAGTTACATTTTTTCCAAGCATTTCTCCTATTACATGATGTAAATATTTGTACGTGTAGATTAGCTGTTGCACTCCTTTTTACCCATATCCTGACTGTAAAGGGTGAGTAGACCGCTTCACCTACCCAGTAAACAAACTGTAAATATGTTTATTTCTCATGCAATGAACCTGAAACTGCCTTTTTGCTGAAATAACTTGCCATAGGATTGCAGTTATTTTGATACCTTTCTGCATATGTGCATATGCTGCTGTGACCGGATTATGTAAAGAATAAAAACAAAATGTGCCTTGCAGATTTCACAGTCATGAAAACCTTGGAAAAACCTTGGAAATAGCAAACAAGTACCCAAGCATAAAGTACATGACTGGAACGTAGTTGAGATAATACGCAAGTACTGGATTTTCTTATCTTAGCTACATGTTGGTCAAAGCCCAGATTGCTGTCCACATAAGTTCCCAGATCCCTTACTACTGGGTCGACTCTTAGGGGCATTTTAATCAATAAAGTAATTAACTTGTGTTGATGGGGGGGCTGTTCAATATGATCCTGAAAGTGCACTCGGGAGGTTTACCAGCTACTGCATTCTACACAACATGATCATGCCTCAGCCAGGTGTGCAACCACCACAGCCAGTCACCAATTGTAGCAATCCATGCTTTAGAGATGGCATAGGAATACAACATTTGACCAGCTATGAGCTTAGGTTTCTCTATGGATAGTACCATTTTCTTTTCGGACCTGAGGTGTTGGTTAGGCTGGCACACGGTCAGTATGGAGGAGAGGGAAAGGCAGGTTTCTGAGTTGTAGATGAGCTTGCGGACTGTAGTTAATTGTACAATAGTGAGAAAGCGAGGGGGCTCTACCAATTTAATTCATGCACAGAGGAACAGTGATGGGCAGGAAAGTTTGCATTTGCAGCAAATTTAGTAATTTTGTTGTAGCAAGAGTCTAGTTTTATTCTCGAGGAGGACTGTAGATTGGTGAGAATTGGAGCACCATATAGAAGTGCAGGAAGCAGGAAGGATGAGGCCAGAACCTTTTTTGTGGAGAGGCTAAAAAAGTAGTTGTGCATATATAGGGCACCTACTTTTTGCTGGTTTTTTTTTTTTTTACGCTGCTGTAGATGTGAAGGTTGAAAGTTAATTTGCCATCAATGGTGACACCTAGCAATTTAGTACTGGGGACGACTTCAATGACTGTTATTCTGGGAACAAATGGAGAAGAATGACTTGTCAACAGGGTTGGATTTTGTGGGATGTAAATATTAAAAGTTTTGCTTTATTGTGGTTGAGAACAAGATGGTTCTGGGACATCCAGGTTTCAGTGGTACTAAATGCTTCTTGGGTGAGATGCTGTAGTGTAGGGGCAGATTTAGCAGAGCAGATAATAGTTGCGTCATCTGCATATTGGATAACAGTACTGTGGATGAGTGAGGAATGGAAGTTGTTGACAAATATGCTGAATAAGAGGGGTCCCAGTACTGAGCCTTAGGGGACACCAGTATTTGTAGTTATGAAAGGAGAGGAAGAGTGTTGCCATTTAGTAGATTGCTATTACTGAGATAGTTAGTAAACCATTATAGGGTAGGGGGCGAGACAGTCTGAGAGTAGAGAGTTTAGTAAGCAGGAGGGAGTGGGAAATAGTGTTGAAAGCATTTGATAAATCCAGGAAGAGTGCTGAGACTAAGGAAGCAGCATCTCGAGCGCTATTTACTATGTCAAGGAAGGAAATGAGGGCAGTGTTAGTACTATGTCCAGGCCTAAAGCCATGCTGAGTGCGGGAGATGATTTGGTGTTTTGTATATATTTTGTATATATTGTGAATAGTTGCATTGCTATTTTATCTTTAAACAATCTGTTTTAATTTATTCACTTATTTTATTATATTTTAAATGTTGTTATACTTTATAATCATTATATAAAAAGTTTCATAAAACATTTTAGTAAAAAAAAAAAGAAAAAAAAAAGAAAACTGACTTAAGCCTAACACTAAAGATTCTGAACTACTCCCTCTGGACAGTATTATCAGAGCTGATAGGCCCCAAAAGAAAGCAGGAGGGGTAGCCTTTAATTTATCTAAGTTCATATAATCTCTTTCCTTATTTACACAACATCCCAAAATTCCAAAATGCTGAAATATTAGTACCACTGCTAAAGCTAACCAATAAAAAACAACTATGTTTTGATACAGTCTATATCCCACCGGGAAATAACATAACAGCTTTAGAAGAAATTCTCCCTTTTACAACTAATTGTATACCTTCAGGCCATGGTGGTGCAGCGGTTAGTGTTGTCATTTACAATAAGAGATTCTCAGTTGGAGCGCTTTCTGTGCATGCCCTCCCTGTGGTCGAGTGATTTTTTAAAGACATGCAGGTAGGTGTGTGTGTGTTCTTTCTGTGAAGGTTGGGTGCCCGGCTGGGAATTTGGCACCTTAAAAACACCACAGCTAATCAGTCTGTGGACCTGTGATCCGCTATGGTGACCCCTAACCTTTGTCAAAAGACAAAGACAACTAATTGCATACCTTATGAAAAAAAACATACTAGAAAATGTAAATATTGACTGGCAAAACCTTACATCAGACTTTCCCTCAGCTAGTATAAACCTTTATGGCTGCACATAACTTATTAAAATACACAATAGATTTTATAATACCAACAATAAAGTTAGAACTGTAGACTGAATACTGGTCTCTGACCCTTATAAATTTGGAACCTCTGGAACTCATTCAAACTCACTTTGTGACCACCTTCCAGCTTATACCCATATAAATATCACCCACCAACATAACATTCATTAACTTAAAAACTTAAAACAAACTAAAACCTTTCCAAATTCAATAGATCCCTTCATTAATCCATTGAAAGCCTTTAACTGGTTTGTCAATACTTTTAATACTTATTCTTAAATACTGTAAACAGCCATGCACCACTCTGCAAAAAAAAAAAGTGAAAATTAACCATGCACCATGGCTCACTACCCAGACAATGTCTAAACTACTCCAATGTCTAAAAGAGACAAAGCTTGGAAAGAATGTCTTAAACTTAAAACTCCGGGTAACCTACAACTTTGTAGAGAATTAATTGCACAATATGAGTAAAAAAACAAGTTAACCTATCTAAAAAAAGCAAAAGCAATATTATAACCATCTACAACTTTAAAAATATTTTGGACATCAAAACATAACCTGTGGCATCTGGGCTCAAACAAGGACCCTAGCCCTTCTCATAATAGCTGTCCACTAGAAAAATGCAACCTTACTCAGTATCTAATTCATAAAAAGCATTACCTCCCTAACTAAAAACTCTTCACCCCCATCCAGTGATTCTGCCACCTCCTCAATATCACCTAATCCTAGTAATTCAGCAAACAACAGGTTAGACCAAAACCATCGTTCTCTATACTCTGATGCAGAGACCAGTCTTAAGCAGAAGTTGTTAGCAAAGTGTATAGAGGGTGAATTAGGTTCAGGTGAGGATGTTGGGTGGGGGTGGGGGCTAGTAGTAGTCTATATGGTGTATGTTGAATGAATACTTTTTTTTATCTGATCTGGATAATCAGATGAGAGTTTATTGGTAAATATGAAAAAAGATCAGAGGGGCTAAAGTGGAACCCTGGGGACACTTTTCATTAGAGGAACTGTTTCAGGGGTGGTGGTGCCTACTTTCACCTTGAACGATCTATTGGTAAGTAAGTGTACAAACCAAGGCTTTTCATTGTCACTAATGTCTGTTTCAGTAAATTTGTCAAGCAGTAGGTTATGGTCAATTATACAATGACTGGCCATTAATATTCCAAAACAAGCGCACTGATTGGTCAGCCCAACCAGCGTGCCCATTGTAAATCCGAGCAGATACCAATGGAAATAGGTCCGATCACCTGGACATTTTTCTATTAATATATGTAATAAAAAATTCATTTTATTTAATTTTTTTTAATAACCTCACAAAAATGGAGTCCTAAACAAATGAGAGAGATGGCATGGTGAAAAATAAAAGGATAATCGGGTACGATATACAAAATTAAACAAACGTACTTGATTCTCCTTTTATTTTCTGTCTCTTCTCTCCTGTATTTTAAAAGCATCCTGGTTTCTTTTATTTTTTTTTAGTTAAAAGAAAAAAAAAGAAAGCAACAGAGATATTCCTTTCTCCGTTGCTTCTTTCACATAGCATTGGTGTACTGCGAAAGCATGGGAATGCTCGTCATCCACGCATGTGATTAAACCACACCAATCGTGGGTAAATCTTCAATATACCACACTGATGTTGTCATTTATTGCTTAATTAGATCAGAGGGTTTTGTGATGCCAATAAATACATCTCCTGTCAGGTATGTATGGAAAATATTTGTTTCAGTCTAACCTGTTGTTTGCTGAATTACTAGATAATAATGTCTATGAAAACAAAGTCTGCCTATTCATTTCCAGTTCCTCCCCTCAGGAACACCACTGCATTACCCTCTTCAAGGCCAAATGGCTACCAGTCTCCTATAATGCTGAGCTACTCCTAGGGTCTCTTGTTTTCAAACTACTTCACCCAGGTACTTTTTTACCTCTTGCAGCCAAACTCCATAATAAAACCACCCCCCACAAACTCGGCAACCTCTTCCTTTTAACTTCCTCACTCCAGACATCACAACCCAAACTGCACTGTACTGACCATTCCTTCTCCTTTCTTGCACCCAAACTCTGGCAATTCCTTCCCCTTTAACTTAAAGAAGTCTCCTGATCTGAAGTAGTTAACTTCATTTTATCTGCAACCTGTGGGTATACGGATCCGTATCGGATCCGAGCCGGCAACTTTTTTCTAGCATCTGCTCCAAGCACCGAGCTCCTCCCCTTACCCATAATGCCCAACCATCTCCTATCTTCCCTCAGATCTCGTTTGCCGCGCCAGTAGTGTGCATCATGGTCTCCTTTGCTCTGAGCTAAAATGGGATAGTAAGTGGAAACTTTTGTTTATATCTAGTGTGCTTGTGTAGGATTACCCTTCCTCCCCTTCTGTAGTAACACGTTGGTCGTAAAAAAAAAAGTTTTTTTGGTAGTAGAATAGTTCTCAGGTCTGCCCTTCCTCTACCTGTGTGTGTGTGTGTTTTTTGTGGGAAGGTAGTACCTTTACCTTTGAGTGCAGGACTATGGCTGATCAGCCAAAGCCTGTATTCAGAAAATGTACAGAGTGTGGCCATAAGCTTTCCCCTGCTGATGGTCACACTCTGTGTGTGATATGTCTAGAAGTAGCACAGTTATCCACCCAGTGTGCTATCTGTTCAGGCTTCAAACCCAGGGCCCTTAGGGATTGCAAGGCCAAGCTAGTTACCAAAGGCCTTCTCCCAGTTGCCATGCTAGATTCTGCCTTGGCCTCGGTCGCTAGTGCACCTCCCCAGACAGGGACTCAATCTCCCTCTTCATCTGGCGATGGGTCCTCTAAGAACAGATCTTCAGTCAGCGAGGCTGACAAAGATAAAGAGAAGGAAAAGGAAAGACACAGAGAAGAAAGGGAGAAAAAGAAAGGCAGGCATCACAAGAGATCCCCAGACAGGGAGCTCTTTCTCAGCCCTCCATCCAAGACCATGAGGCCTGTTTCTCCTCGGCTCCGGTCACCGCGTTTCTCACCAGAGCCATTGGAACTTTCAGACCCGAGGCCCTCCACCCCTCTGCGCAGACCAGCCAGATCAGAGTCGGTGGCCTCATTGAGGTCGACTCGGAGCCTATCGGAAATGGATATGGACAGGATGATGCGGAGATTTCTTCAGACCCAAATTCAGATATGAGTCTTGCCAGGTCCCTCTCCCTCTATCGGGGTGACCTCCATGCCTCTTTTCTGCCCCATCTCTCCTTCCCTGATCTGTGCTTTGGCTTCGGGGCTTTTGGATCCAAGGTTCTTCAGAGCTGGTAGCTCGGCGCCGATGGTTTTTCCAACCTCGACTCCAGCTGTTACCTTGAGTTCCTCAGATCTGACTTGCTCGGATCTGAGTGACTCTCTGAGCCGCAGACAGGGAGTTGGACCCAGGGGAATGGATTCTTTGGCTCTGACCCTTTCGGACCTGATCCGTTCTCTCGGACTTTAGACTACCCTGTCTTCGGCTCCGGTCCCCATTTTGGATCCGGGGAGGACTTCTCCTTCGGCGTTCAAAGTGGTGGAGAGGGTTCTCTCCCAGGGATTGAGACCTCAGCCCATTCCCTCAGATACCACCCAGGCCCCCCTGGATTTGGCAATGACTCCCTTCATCCTGTCTCAGGGACAGCCCATGCCAGAGGATCCCCAGGTCATTTTCCCTGAGGAAACCCCTGCGGCTCACGGATCCCCTTCTGAAAATTCCACTGAAGAGGGCCACTGCAAGCACAAGTCCAAAAGGAGGCACTTGGACTCCCCCGAGTCCCTCACCACTGACACTGACTTAGATGAAGGAGAAGGTTCCCCCAGGTCACCTCCTGAAGACGTCTCCTTCAGAGAAATTATGAAAATCCTCCGCCAGAGGGGAGGTTGGTCAGCCCCAAAACCTTCTGGGGATGAGTCAGTGTTCCTGGAGGCTTTGGCATGGGCCCATCTACTTCCTGGGTGTCCCCACCAGCAGACCCCTTGGTGGACCTCATCACCACGAGGGCATGGAAGGAGCCTGACACTGTAGAGCCCATCCCCAAATGTCCTGACAAGGTCTTATCTCCTCCTTCGGATAGACAACCCTGGTTGAAAGGAGCCCCAGTTGATGCTATTTTGGTCACAGTGGCCACAAAGAAGGAACTAGCACAGGAGAGTTTTTTAGTAAACCCTCCAGACAAGGAGTCCAGGTCGGTGGATAGGTTTGGGAAGCGCGTATACTCTTCAGCGACCTTTTCTATCCGTGCACTGAATTATTTGGCACATGTGATTCGACTTCAGTGAGACCTTGCTTCGGAATTCACTGAGTCGTCCCCACAGTCTTTATCACCACAGGACAAACAGCTGTTTTCGGTGAAAATGTCTACTCTGAAGTCGGTCTCAAATACATCTATGCGGCTACTTTCCCATGCCACGGAAGGAGCACCTAGAGCGGCTGGGACAGGCATAGCCATGAGGCGTCATACCTGGCTCAGATTGTGTCAGTTCACGGACCCTTTCAAGGAGTCATTTATCAACACTCCCTACAATGGCTCTTCCCTCTTTGGGAAGACAGTACGTGACACACTGGTCCAGAGCGAAAAGGACGGGAAGACTTTGTCTGCCGTCAGAGTCCGCTTCTCTAACTTTCAGCAGTCCTTCTCTAGGAATCAAAGAGGGCAGAAGAAGATGTGGTTCCGAAAATCTCAGTTTTCCCAGGATTCTCAGGACAGCTATTTCCCCAGAGGCAGAGGGGGACAAGATTGATGCCGACCCAGAGGTAGAGGGGGTCCTAGGAATTTCAGGTCTAGGGAACCCTTTTCTGATAGACTCGGTCAGCAGCCCTGAGGGGTTGCCTGACTGTTCTTCTCTGGAGGCAGTCGGGGGATGATTGTCCTTACACCCAGTGGCATGGGAGTCCATTACGACAGATCACTGGGTTCCTCAGATAATATCCAGAGGTTACTCTATTCCTTTCATTGCCCCTCCAAACATTACAAAACACCTCCCGGATGTTCCACCCACTCACAGGGAGGCCGCAACTCTAGAGGTTTCAAAGCTGCTTATCAAACAGGCCATCAAAAAGGTTCCCCCCAATCAGTTCAGATTAGGAGTCTACTCAAGGTTCTTTTAGGTGCCAAAAAAGACGGGGGACCTCAGGCCCATTCTAGACCTTAAACATTAAACCTGTCGGAAGCAAAACAGAAATTCCAGATAGTCACTCTACGGTCCATTCTACCTTATCTCTGAGAGTGCGACTGGATGTGCTCGTTAGACCTTCAGGATGCTTACTACCACATCAAAATATACAGAAGCTCCAGGAGGTTTCTGCGCTTCCGGCTGGGAGCCAGTCACTTTCAGTTCAGGGCCCTACCTTTGGTCTCACCACAGCCCCCAGGGTGTTCACCAAGGTAATGGCAGTTGTAGCGGCCCACCTGAGGCTTCAGGGTATTCAGGTGTTTCCTTACTTGGACGAATGGCTCTTCACTGCACACAACAAGCATCACTTGTGTCTGGCCTGAGATTATTTAATTCGGTTAGCAGACTTACTGAGAATTACAGTCAATGTTCACAAAACCATTTGCAACCAGTACAAATTCTAGACTTCATTGTGGCATGGTTAGACACTTTGCAGATGAAGGTATTCCTAACTCCAGACAGGATTCTACATCTCAGGAGCCACATAGCTCAGATAGCGAACTTCCAGTCTTCAAAGGCGAGCGAGGTTCTCCGGGCTCTGGGCTCCATGGCTGCCGCCAATTCTATTCTCCCGTATGCACGCCTTCACATGCGGGTTCTTCAATGGACTCTGGCTGTCCAGTTGTCCTGGCTAGACCTACCCATGGAATTTCCGATCAAGATCAGTCACGTCTGCAGGACATCTCTTCTTTGGTGGTTAACTTCACCGGAGATATCAACAGGACGCCCATTTGCGTCACCCTCAGTCCAAACCACAGTGACCACGGATGCCTCCCAACTTGAGTGGAGGGGGCACTGTTTGGGAAGGACAGTCCAAGGCACGTGGTCCCAGACAGAGGCCAATTTGCACATAAATGTTCTAGAGATGAGGGCAGTGCTTTTAGCATTGGAAGCCTTTCACACAGTCCTCCCTCTCGGATTGATTGCAATTCAGTCAAACAACATGTCGGTCATCTGGTATATCAACAAGCAGGGGGGAACCAGATCCTACCCTCTATGTCACAAAACCATGAGAGTGTGGGAATGGGCGATTTCCAACAGTCGGTGACTGATAGCAGTGCACATCCTGGGGCACTCCAACATTTTAGCGGACAGATTGAGCCGGGCCATTCTGATGCCCTACGAGTGGTCTCTGAAACAGTCAGTAGCGGAGGAGATTTTCCTGGCATGGGGTCAGCCTTGCTGCGATCTCTTCGCATCTCCTTCCAACGCGAAGTGCAGCAAGTTCTTCGCTCTGATTCCCAGGACTCCCGGTATTTCATCCCAGGTCAAATCGATTCTAGTGGCCTCTCTTAAAGATTCCACTAGAAAACTATACTGCAGTAAATGGAAGTGCTTTTCCATTTGGGCTTCACAGAGAGAAATAGATCCCTTTACAGCTCCTGTTCCAGTGGTGTTAGACTTCCTGTCTGGTATCTTTCAGCAAGGAGCTAGTTCCTCCACAGTGAAAGTACAATTGGCAGCCATTTCCAGTTTTCACGTTGGCGAAGACAATATGGCCCTAGCCTCCTGTAGGCTGTGTAAGGCTTTTCTCAAAGGTACTTTTCTGCTATGGCCCCCTGTCAAGGATTCTGTACCTCCTTGGGACCTTACTTTTGTTTTACAGGCATTAGTATCCCCTCCTTTTGAACCCGCAGTTTCAGTGGACTTAAAATTTTTGTCCTGGAAGACAGCTTTCCTAGTAGCCATCACTTCAGCTAGGAGAGTTTCTGAGCTTCAAGCTCTGTCTGCCATGCCTCCTTATTTGGTCTTCCATAAGGATAGGGTTTCCCTTCGTACTAACCCTTCCTTCTTACCTAAAGTGGCATCTGAAGCAAACATAAACCAGTCCATTAATCTGCCCATTTTCTTTCCCAACTTTCAAAATAAAGGTGAATACAAACTCCATTTGTTGGATGTTCATAGACAACTTCATTTTTATCTTCATAGAATGAAGTCTTTCCGCAAGACTGACCAATTGTTTGTTTCTTTTTCCAAAGCATTTTTGGGAAAATCTATTTCTAAAGTTTATTTAGCCAGATGGATCACTCTTTGCATTTCACATGCTTACAAAGCAAAAAGTTTATCACCTCCTGGTATAGTTCAGGCTCACTCTACCAAGTCCATGGCGACTTCTGCTGCTTTTTGATCCAGGGTACCTTTGGACGATGTTTGCACAGCAGCGACATGGGCCAATTCATATACCTTCATTTCCCATTACAAATTGGATCTGATTTTGAGGGGTAGAGCATCATTTGGCTCTGTGGTACTCAGGAATATCCTTCCATAAGGGCTACCCAGGATCAGAGTAGCTGGGGACTCTGTCCCACAGATTGCAGATAAAATGAAGTTAACTACTTCAGATAAAGAAGTTATGTACTCACCATAACGTTCCATCTGAGTAGTTATACTTCATTTTTCTGCAACATTCCCTCCCTCCATCCCCCGGACCTTATCCTGTTTTCAGGTTGGTTATTGGGTTGAATTGCATTTATATTGTTAGTTGCAGCAAACTCGATCTGAGGGAAGATAGGAGATGGTAGGGCATTACGGATAAGGGGAGGAGCTTGAAGCTTGGAGCAGATGCTATAAAAAAGTTGCCGGCTCGGATCCAATATGGATCCGTATACCCACAGGTTGCAGAAAAATGAAGTATAACTACTCAGATGGAATGTTATGGTGAGTACATAACTTCTTTTTTCCCCACCTTGAAAGTTCAACTGAAAAGACACATCCATCAAAAATGGGATTGAATTGCACTCACCTCCATCACATCTACTTTAATTATCTGTTCTCAGCTGCTGCTTCCCACTCATATTTAAAATTAACTCATATTTGGTTTTCTACTCTGTTAATATTATCTGCATGTTCTATCAATTGTCCATGGGATTATCTACCTTGTGTAGTTGCTCCATGTTTGTGAATTTCTTCTGTTTTCCTTTTTTGTGAATTCCTTCATCTGGGCTGGGACTACAAATGGTCTACAGTGATCAGTGCACTACCTTGGTAAACAAACTAAAGAAAATCAATCAATCAATCAATCAAATCAATCTTCAGATGCATCTAATTCTTTATGCAGATGACATGGTCATCTACAGGTCAAACAAATCCTACTCTGTTATTCAAATTCAGCCCCAAGAAGACCTGCAAACCCTCAACTAGGGACTAATAGGCCAGAAACTTACACTTAATCCCTCAAAAACAAAAGCAAAAACAATGCTACTTGGAATCAACCAAAAAATAGCCAAAGCACACAGCTTCCTTAGTATTAAATATGTTAACAATAACACCACATTTTTCAAATACCTTTGCACTTGGTTAGACCAATCTCTTAACTTTCAACTACACATTCAAAACACATGCAAAGCGATCAACACACTACTATTCTGGATAAACAAGCCATCACTCCTTCTGTCCAAGCCAGCCAAAGCTGCCATAGGCAAAGGTTACTCTTACCTCAACTCGAATATGGACTACCAATCATAGCAGCAGCTTCAAAGAAAAATGTCACCACCTCATAAATCATCTCCAATAAAATCTGCCAGTTCTTCACTAACTCCACTAATGAACACCACTGCCTATCTCTCCCCAAAGCTAAATGGCTCCCAGTACATTTGGGAGCCAACCTCCTACTAAGATCACTAATTCACAAAGCCCTTTCTCCTGAGACATTGTCCCTCTCACTCATAAACTTTTCACCAAACCCCCCACATATAATCTCAGGGGTATCTCTCAATCTCAGCCTGCCCTACTAACTCCAAAAGTAAACTCTAGAGCACAGGCCATGCATTTTCTGTCCTAGCATCTAAACGATGGGACTCCATTTTTCTCACAATCCAAGACATCCAAAAGTATTCTGACTTCAGACAACAGCTCAAGGATCACCTCTTCACCCAAGCAAAGTTTAGTTGCATGCACTCAGGTCACATTACTTGAACCCTGCAACTCTCTCACACACCCAGGCCACATTACTTGAACCCTGAACTCTCTCACACACCCCTTTATCCCTATTTAATCCTTCCTTATCTCATGTTGTCATTCCCTTTACTTACTGCTTCTCGTTTATTTTCTTACTTCTCTCTTCTCTTTACATCTCTCTCACACTTATTCTCCTTTCTACTCCTCTTCCCTCTGCATACCTGTGACGCCTTTTCACTGTCTTTTCTCTGTGGTATGTTTTCTTGCAGCATAAGCCCCCTTGGTTATTATGGCTACATCATATCCATAAAGCTTTAAGCATAATTCCATTTTTCCATCCATGTTTTGACATTAAGTGCTTCTATTGTAGCATATTCTTACATGTGTAAATATGTATACATATTAATTTTTTAGCATATCCGTATTGTGCAAATATGTTTTCTTCATTTCCATATGATCCTGTTCACCCGGCTATGCCTGCAAATGGTCCAGTGAGATCTACCTGGTAAACAAATACAAATAAAAAATAAATAAATATATACACATTATTTATAATTTCTTTTACTGTTTGACAGAAATATAAAGATGGTTGGCGGAACATTCTTATGAAAGACTTGAAGATGTACTGCAATGTCTAATTTACATTTTTTACTGGGTAAGCTTGCTGATTAATGAATTGCTGAGAATCACATTATAGCAAACTGGAGAGTGGAGTAAATCAAACAAAAGGCCAAAAGGAAGCAGTTTATTATCGGTTCATAGCCTTAATCATCTGTGCTAAGCTGCTAGGTGAAAAAGGGTAAATCTGGAAGCCAGTTTTCTTCTTAAAGTTTGACAAAGGTCATGCACCCAACTGTTCAGAATTAAACCTGTCTGCATTATAAAATGTTTTCACAGCTGGTTGAAGGCCAGCTGCAATATATCAGATTACTTGTCTGTTTTATAATTTATTATATAACTCTGCAGTTAATTGTGATATCAACATAAATTGTTTTTCTATGTGCGTACAGTTCTGTTGAGGTAGTTATCATTATTGCATTTGAATATGTCAGATGAACTGAATATCTACTCACATGAACTCACATAAA
The DNA here is from genome assembly GCF_019279795.1 of Protopterus annectens. Lineage (NCBI taxonomy): Eukaryota > Metazoa > Chordata > Ceratodontiformes > Protopteridae > Protopterus > Protopterus annectens. The sequence continues at coordinate 14,586,387 of NC_056748.1, forward strand.
TAATATGCTGGTCAGACAACTTCATACACCAGTTTAAGTCTGCTGACAGGATAACTGTTGTCTGAGCTGTCAGCAGTGTTTTTCCCTGTCTTCAACTAAGATATGCTTGTCCCCTTTAATAAATGTTTTATACATCTCCCACGTTTCATTACAGGAAATGTTTACTCCCACATTAATCCATAACTGTGTGCGAGGTATAGATATAAGCAAGGAGTGACCTATCTTTATTCACATTGCCTAAAGCTTGTAATGACAACATGGCTGAGAACAGCATGCATAGACCATAGTACCATCAGAGTACAAATTCATTTCTGACTATAGAATACATCAAAAAGATGTAGAGTATGGATATCATAGAGCAGTGTGATAAGTTTACTTTTTATCTGTGCTGACTTTGTATGCTAATTTCCCCTCTTGCTTAACTGTAGGCTTTATCTTTCAACTTGCCTTGTTACACCAGAAATGTGTTAAGCATTCTGACACGCTATGATTTGCATGTAATTGTCCTTGAAAGTTCCGCCGCATCAGTATTATGTAATTCTGCCTCCCTGAAGAGGTTGTAAGTGACACGGAATCTGCAAACGTCTGCACTGATTATACACTATCCCCTCTAGCAGCCTTGCTACTGTCTTACACAGGGAATGGCATTTGTCTACTTTTTTGCCTTTCTTTTTTGAAAATATCTAACAACAGATTTTGAAGCACATTACACCTGCAGCAATGCACAAAACAATTTGGCAGTGATATTATTATACTAACTGGAGAAAAAGTCACAAAAAATGTACAGACTTTGTCATTATAACAGAATGCTCTGCTATACCTCTCATAATTATCTGCCAGTTCCATAGAAATGACTCTTGTATTCTAAAAGTCTATGCAACATTTGTCTAGGCTGAGCTTGTTGGTTGGTCTGTTCAAAAGTAATACATTATTTTTAAGTTAGCACCAGCATAACCATGGTTTGTTTGTTTTTTTTGGTGGTTACAGTAATGCATGATTCTGATGATGTCAGTGTTTTTCCCTCCGCTGCCCTCCCAAATGAGTCTAATTACTGACATTCCCATATCATCTCTTCTTCCTAATTACTGTACTGCCTGGGTACCCTTTAAGGATTGAACTACATATTAGTTGAACTCATGGCATCTTGCAAATGATTCTTCGTTGATCTTCCTAATTGAAAGAGTACATTGCCAAAGTATCTCTCTATATACACATCCATTTTTGGAATGTAGTTGGCCACAAACATTTCCATCTTAGTCTGTCTAGACTTTAGATGCCCAGATAGACAGAGAGAAACAGACAGACAGACAGAGAAAGAGAGACAGAAAGTAAGACAGGTTACTGTCTCCTCTTCTATGTTGCCCTGAGTCTAAGTTCGCCAGCACAGAACGATTTAAAATCCAGCTGAGTAACTCACAGCACTGCCAAAGCAGCTTGTAATAAGGAAATGTGATGAAAGGGGACACAAGTGCTACATGTCCAGTCAGCTCTGTTCATTTGTAGGCCTTGGTCAGATATGTCTGATCCCTGAAACTTGCTTTGTTTTTGGTACCACTTTTGGGAGTCTGTTTCAAACAATCTTCTTCATCAAGAATTACCTGTAAATGTCAGCTGAAGATGTTTTTATTTTGATGTAATTTGTTGTCCTTACTTTACTTTACCTGTAGTAGAGCACCGTAATCACTTTTAGGCATCATAATCATCTTTTCTAAATCATTTATTTTCTTAGGTCTTATCCTTCGAACAAATTCGGTTTATTTAACTTTTTACATTTTAGAGTGTGGATCTTAAACCTGTTTGCTTTTTCTTTGAACTATTTCTGTGTGTTTCTAGTTAAGTATATTCTTCTGGATACATAGTTTTTAAATGTGGGTACATAACTTAGCCAGGTTTATAGAGTGGAAACACACTGTGGCTACAGTACTTACTTCTCTGTCCTGCTGAGTATCCTTAACTCTTTATAAATGTAATAAGACCCTCTAGATTTACAAACCTGTTTTTTTTATATTTCGGGAATATCCTAAGAACACTGAAGACCATATTTATTCTCACTGTAGAGAGAATACCATTGGACTCCAAAGTAGTTGTGTCGACTGTATATACAAAACTTTTCCTGTGAGACTGTTATATTTTCCCAATGAAATACTTTAGCGTTCTACATCTTTTTCCTACAGCTCCAACATGCTGGTAAATGAGTTTAAGTCCCTCTGGAAAAAAAAAGTCAGTCAGAA